>NW_022631006.1:8022618-8218592 GCF_010015895.1 Lontra canadensis | reverse complement strand
ATAATAATGCTTAACATGTTTGCTTCTTAGAACATTAAAATACATAAAGCAAAACTGACACAATTGCAAGGAATATAAATATCCATAATTATGATTGGAAACTTCAACATCCCTTTTTCAGTAATTGATAGATCCAATAGAAAATCGATAAAGATATAATTGAACTGAACAGCACCATCAATCTAATTGATTGCATCTAATTGATTGAACTGCATCTAATTGATATTTATAGAATATTTTCTCCAATAACAGCATTATACATGTTCTCAAGCTGATGGAACACCCATCATAATAGGTCATGTTCTAGACCATAAACCACACCTTAAATTTTTAAACAATAGAAGTCATTCAAATTATGTTATCAGATCAAATGGAATCAAACTGGAAATCAATCAAAGCAATACAAATATAGATTCAACAACATATTTCTAAATAAATAACATATCAAAGAAGTGTCTTAGAGATATTAAAATATTTTAAACTAAATGAAAATAAAAATACATCTTTTCAAAATTTGTGGTTATAGGAAAAACAATGCATAGAAGGAAATTTATAGCACTGAATGCACATATTTTTGAAAATAAGATACATATAAAATCATTTTAAACTTCCACATTAGGAAGATATAGAAAGAATAATAATAATAAGCCTAATCCAAATAAGGACCAAAAATAATAACAATTAAAGGAGATATCAAATTGAAATTGAAAATGGTGGTTTAATAAGGAAGGTTCTTGTAAATAAAATAAAACTGATTCTTTGAAAAGAGCAATACCTCTAGCCAGAGTAACCATGAAAAGAGAGATGATGAAAATTACTAATAACAGAATGAAAGAGGGGTTATCACTACTGATATCATGGACATTACATGGATAATAAACAAATATAATGAACAACTCTGTGCCCCTAATTTTGATAACGTAGATAAAATTGACCAATCACTTGAAAAATACTGTAGGGGAGGAAAAACATTTACTCATTTTAGCTTCTCAACTGTAACAAAAACACAGATTAACAAGAGAAAAGCAGTAAGTTTTTTCACATGTGTACCTGATATTTACAGGGGAGAAGTTCAGAGATGAGTAACTTAAAGAAGTAGTTAATATAGCTCTGACTTACATAGCATCATAACCAAAGAACAATACATCTTTAGAGGAGTGATAAGACAAAGGAAAATAGTTTTAGGCTTCCAGTGTGGCAAACTGTGGGAAGGTAAATATATGGGAGGAAACTAATGGAGTAGGGTTTTTCTTCTGACTCCTATGGTGCCATTTTGGGCTGATCAGAATCTAGGTTCATCTTCAAAAAAGGCAGATATATACCCTGCCTTTAGGGAGAAAAAAGAGCATAGAGAGAGCTTTTCCTATGTTTACTGCTTCTTAATTGCCTTCATCTCAAAATAATCTGTATGTCAAAGAGGCGTGTTTTAGGGTGACATATTCTAATTGTCTTCAATACAAACTTATCAAAATGCATGCAAGGAGAATAGATAATCTAAGTAGGCCTATGTTAAAGAAATTGTATCAAGAATTTATAACCTTCGAAAAGGAAAGTACCAGGCCCAGTTGGTTTCACTGATGAATTCTGCCAACTATTTAAGGGAGAAAGGATACCAAGGCTCTACATTCTCTTTTAGAAATAAGCAGCAGAAGGAATAGTTCTTAGTTTATTCTAAAGGCCAGCATTATCCTCATATCAAAACCACATAATGGCATTACAAAAAGAAGATTGCTGACCAATATCTCTCATAAACATAGATGCAAAAATTCTCAACAAAGTATTAGCAAAGGGGATCTAAGAATGTTTAAAAAGAAGTGTACACCGTAACTAAGCAGAATGTATTCTAGTTATTTAAGGCCAGCTCAACTCAAATATCAGTTAATGCAGTCCACCACATCATCAGGCAAAGGAAGAAAAATGTTATATCGATGATGCAGAAGAAACATTTGACAATGAAAAAACTCCCTCAACCCTAGTTGACAATTACCTTGTTGTCATAACAAGTACAATAAGAAGAGGAAAGGAAATAGGCACTATATAGATTAGAAGGAGGGAATAAAAACAGTTCTGGTTTGCAGATAATTGTCTGCCTAAAAAGTCACAATGAATTAAAAAAAAATTAAAAATCAATCAATCAATCCTGGAACTAAGTGATTATAACAAGATCATAGGACATAAGGTTAATCACAAAAGTCAGTTTCTGTCCTATATACCAGCAACAAATAGGTGGACCTTGAAATTTAAAAACAGTTCAATTTCCATTAGCACCAAAATAAATAAAATGAAGTACTTGGCGTACAAATAACAAAATATGTGTAAGATCTAAATGAGAAAAACTACAAAACTCTTAAGAAAGAAATCAGGGATGCCAGAGTGACTCAGTTGATTAAGCATCTACCTTTGGCTGTGGTCATGATCTCGGGGTCCTGGGATGGAGTCCTGCATCAGGCTGTCACTGCTCAGCAGGGAACCAGCTTCTCCCTCTGCCTGCTCTGCCTGCCGCTCCCCCTGCTTGTGCTCATGTGCTCTCTTTCTCTCTGACAAATAAAATTAAAAAAAAAAAAAGAAAAGAAAGAAATCAAAGATCTAAATAAATGGAGAGATATTTCATATTTATGAATAAGAAGACTTAATACTGTTAAGATGTCAGTTCTCAACTTGATCTATAGATTCAATTTAATCCCAACTAAAGTATTAGTATGTTATTTTGTGGACATTGGCAAAATGATTCTAAAGTTTATATTGAAAGACAAAGACCCAGAATAGCCAATACAGTACTAAAGAAGAATAAAATTGGAGAACTGATACCATCCAACATCAAGACTTATTATAAATGTACAATAATCAAGACTATGTATAGTATCAGTGAAAGCATAAATAGATCAATGGGTGAGTATAGACAGCCAAGAAATAGACCCACACAAATGTTGTCAGCTGATCTTTTACAAAGGGGCAAAGACAATTCAAGGGATAAAGGGTAGTCTTTTCAACAAATGGTAGTGGGACAAGTAGACATTCACATGCAAAATAATCTAGACACAGACCTTGCACATTTCACCAAAATGGATCATAGACCTAAATGTAAAACAAAACTAGAAAATGTCTGGGCAGTTTTTCTCCTCAAAGCCCATAACCCTTGCCTAATCATGATTAAAACTTAATTTCTTTTTTTTTTAAAGATTTTTTTATTATTTTATTTATTTGACAGAGAGAGATCACAAGTAGGCAGAGAGGCAGGCAGAGAGAGAGGGGGAAGCAGGCTCCCTCCCCGCCAAGCAGAGAGCCCGACGCAGGGCTCGATCCCAGGACCCTGAGATCATGACCTGAGCCGAAGGCAGAGGCTTAACCCACTGAGCCACCCAGGCACCCCTAAAACTTAATTTCTAATAGAGGGGCATCCTGCAATATCTGACCAGTACTCCTCAAAATTAGCAAAATTGTAAATACAAGGAAAGCCTGAGAAACAGGGAGCAATTTTTGTTAAGTGTTGCCTTTTATTTGTATGTGTTACTTCAAAAAAATTATTTCTCCTAATGAAACTGTTCATGTCATTTCAATCTGGACTTGACTTTTGTTCTTAAGTATAGGTCACATGTTTCTGTTTCTTTGCATGTCTACCAGGTTTTGACAAGATACCTTCTATAGTAGACATAGAGTGACTTTTGTTCTAGTCAACACTTAACCTTGGCTCCAGACTCAAACTCATACTCTTTCCTCTCTGCAGTCAGTAGCTGACATTTCCCTCAGATTGTGATTTTCAGACTCTGGTTTTGTTTTGTTTCAGGGGAGTTTTTGTTTTTACTAGTTCCTCTGTGGTCTCTCCTGTGAATGTTAGTTTAGTGGTTGGCCAACACTTTCAGGTCAATATTGGGTATGTATTTGGGGACTCATTCCCAATGTGGTTCTTCCCTTCCAAACTCTCTTCTATAGCTTTTTGTTTGCTCCTCGGTCCCTGAACGCTGACTCCTATCCTTCAGAGCCCTAAGGCTTTGGCATTCTGCTGCCTTAAACTGCTGTGCAGATTGGGAATTTTCCTCAGGCAAGAAACTGCAAATTTCCCATTGTCACCAGGTGCAATTCCTGGTTTTACCAGAGTAGATTTTTTTCCAGTTTCTATCTGCTTTTGGTTGGTCTCTAGTGTCTCCAAATGGGTCTTCTTAAATAATTTTGTTCAAATTTTAAAACTTTAGTATGTGGTCCATTCGGTCTATCCAAGCTGCTCTATCATTATCAGATTGAAGAACCAGTCCATGAACTCCTTTTGGAGGTTCAGCAAAGTTTAGCTAACTTTAAAATGAGAACTCTGTCTGCCCTATTTCTTGCTTATTTTTATTCTGTAAGTATTTATTTAGTGCTAAGTACCAGGAACTTTTCTGAGTTCTTTGCAAATACTAACTCATTTATTTCTTACAGACCAGCCCGGTGGAAACTGCTATTATCATTCCCATTCACCAACAGAAAAACTGAAGTAAAGAGAGGCTGTTACTTGCCAGTGTTTACCCAGCTGGCAAATGGGCTAATTGCTGAACCCAGCCGACTATTTAGCCAGAGCTCATTCTTCTTCTCTATTAAAAAAAAACAAAGGTTGGGGCACCTGGGTGGCTCAGTGGGTTAAGCCTCTGCCTTCAGCTCAGGTCATGATCCCAGGGTCCTGGGATCGAGCCCCGCATTGGGCTCTCTGCTCAGCGGGGAGCCTGCTTCCTCCCTTCTCTCTATGCCTGCCTCTCTGCCTACTTGTGATCCCTCTCTCTCTGTCAAATAAATAAAGAATAAAATCTTAAAAAAAAAAAACAAAACCAAAAAACCAAAGGTTGATGCAGGGATTCTGAATGACCCTCAAATCATGCTATCATGCTGCCCTTTATAATTTATGGGAGTAAATAAAATAGAAGCCTATATCAAGATATCCTGATTGTAGGGGCTGGTTCTCGCATTAATTTTACACATGACTTTGATATATCATGTTTATCTCTCAGCCCCAGTTTTGTTATCTATAAAGTGGAGTGGTAGTAAATTTAACTCTAGCTGTATATCCCAAAAGATCAGAAGACAGTGTCATCCACCTGATACCAGAACCTGCACGTTATACTACTATGGAGTATACCATAGGTGGAGAACTTCTGTGGCATGAAGGTGAAGGTCATTGGTTTTGAGAATTTTGAAGAATTGTAATGTTAAGGTGATAAAAGGAATATTCATGTGGAATTTTTTTTTTAAGATTTTTATTTATTTATTTGACAGACAGAGATCACAAGCAGGCAGAGAGGCAGGCAGAGAGAGAAGGAGGCTGAGCAGAGAGCCGGATGCAGGGCTCGATCCCAGGACCCTGAGATCATGACCTGAGCCAAAGGCAGATACTTAACGGACTGAGCCACGTAGGCACCCCTTAACCTGGATTTTGTAATTGCCTGTTAATTGTCTACATTCCCCTGATAGAGGCAAATCGCCACTGGAGAGAAGAACCTATCTCTCTTTCACATGTCATACCTAATGCCTAGAAAGTACCTAGGAACAATATATTAATAGTAGGTGCTCCATAAATATTTATGGAAAGAAGTAAGGAAGAAAGGAACTTCAAAGGATCTATCAGAATTCCAAAACTATTTTAGGCATTACCCTCATTTTATCAAGTGTATTTTAAGTTTCTTAAGTGTGTGTGACTTTCTTTTCCTCTCAGTTATTCTGGCATTGTGTATAATCAGTGTTTAATTAGTAATTATTGATTGCAGTGTCAGAAAAATTAATGAAAGACTTTGAAATGGGCACTCATTCCAGTTGTCTCTGCCTTTCAGTGTTATTTGGCTATCTTACAACTCAGTGAGTTATATAAAATTAATAGTAGTACAAATGATTTTGTCCATAGAAATGAAAATTAGTTGTATCTGGTGGAATGTAATTAAGTGTTGATCCATTTTATTTTGGCATTCCTTATCTGACTATACACATTTGTTCTTTGAATTTTCCTTTGTACAGGTTACAAGAACTTAACTGGTTTTCTCTTAATTAATGAGTTAAGTAAGATCTTTGGCACAGGGTCATTTTATATCTGTTTATGAGTCATAATTATACCCTCTTTTAGCAACTATCCTTTAACAAGACAAAACACAATTTGCTTTTGTTTTTGTTTTTGTTTTGTTTTGTTTTCATTCACAGCCACATTTCTTCTTAGAAATGAGAAATAGTTTGTGATATCTCTAGATCCAGTCATTCAATTATGAGGACCCACCTTGAATAGTTTCTGTTTGGGGTTAAGCATTGTGATTTTGCCTAGTTGAGGCACTTCATTTTTAAATTTTAGCCCTTCCACAATTTTTAAAGAAGTAGGGAGTCCGATAGAAATTTTCACTACCTTGCTAAACATGTTAGGACTCTGTCCACCAGATGTCACCCTTACGTCTTAGGCTCCATAGAAAACAAAAGAGCTAACTTTCCCAAGTAGGTTATTTTTTTGATAGTGCATATATAAACTGGTGGTATTTAATTTCTTAATATACTGAGGGCTGAGATGGGCAGGATTGGAGACAAAATTCCCGTCTTCATGCTTCTCCACATTCCTGCTTACCTGACAGACGCTTTCCCAAAAAACATTGCAAATTTTTCTCTCACTACTTAGCTATGATATACCCTTTTATAATTATATAAAATATATAATTATATAAAAAGATATACTCTTTTAATAATTAAAATGTGGTTATTTACAAATAAGCCTAAAATGCATGGTTACTTTCTGGGTCATGTAAAAGTTCTCTTAATTCTAGAGTGGTATCCATTCAAGCATCATCCATAGTAACAGTCTTTGAGGATTATGACAAAGACTCTCTTCTGGATCAAATGTTAGTCAGACTTCTCTGAGCCATCTTTTCACCTAGGTCTTGTCCTGGGGTCTTGTCTTTGTCCCATATAGTCCATTTGTAGTAAGAATCCTGCAGACTTGGGATGCCTGGGTGGCTCAGTCGGTTAAGCATCTGTCTTCAGCTCTGGTCATGATCCCAGGGTCCTGAGATTGAGTCCTGCATTGGGCTCCTTACTCAGCAGTGAGCCTGCTTCTCCCTCTGCCTGCCAATCTTTCTGCTTGTGCTTTCTCTCTCTTTCTCTTTGACAAATAAATAAATAAAATCCTTTAAAAAAAAAAAGAATCTTGCAAACTCAGTTCACCGAGAATCCCCCACCCTTGATATCTGATCACCTTGACTTGCCTTCAGCAAGAATCCTCTTAGTTGGTTTAGCAAAAATCTCTCTACCCATGATGCCTCCTCTTAGTAATTTTTTATCCACTGACACCTCACTCTCCTCCTTTGCTATAAATTTCCAGTTTTCTTTGCTATATTTGGAGTAGAGCCCAATCTCCCATTTTGTTACAGTGTTGACACCTATTGCAATAGTGCTGAATAAAGTCTTGTTAAAAATGTGTGTGCTCTGTAATGAGAACCTACTATGGGCCTTACTCATCAGCCGCTTTCCATCATCTTCCAAAATTTGCATTTCAGCATTTTAATTTTTTACATTAATTTTCTGGCTTTTCAAGGCAAATGATATCAAAGACAACTAATCCATTTATTTATTAGGGTTCATTTATTAGGAAAAAAGGAAGTACACATGGACAGAGAACCAAAATTTCTATAGCATTTACTATATGTCAAGAACCTTACATGTGTAAGTTATATGTTAAATTCTCTGGAGGTTTTTTGTTTGTTTGTTTGTTTTTTTAAGGTTTTATTTATTTATTTGACAGAGAGAGATCACAAGTAGCCAGAGAGGCGGGGGGGGGGGGGGGAAGCAGGCTCCCTGCTGAGCAAAAAAGCCCAATGCGGGGCTTGATCCTGGGACCCTGTGACCATGACCTGAGCTGAAGGCAGAGGCTTAACCCACTGAGTCACCCAGGTGCCCCTGTCTAGAGTTTTTTGAGATTTGCGTAAGATGTTAGAAAACCCTGTGCCATACCACCTTGGTGGGGGAGGGTCCAAGGTGTCTCATTTTTCGTTTCTTTATCTCTGGCTCTATCATCCTCAATTCTTCTTCTTCTTTTTTTTTTTTTAAGTTACACTTTTATTTGAGTTACACTTAGTTAACATGCAGTGTAATATTAGTTTCAGGTGTATAATTTAATGATTCAACACTTACATACAACACCAAATGTTCCTGAATTCTTGACCTTACTTGTATTTTTCTTTCTAGGATTATCCTTCTCTATGCTCTTTAAAAACCCAGTATGAAATACAAAATGTTTCCTTTTATTTCCCTTCAAATGCTAATCATACAGAAGTTCAGAAAGTTTAATAATTTGCTTAACATACAGTAATAGCACAGAGATATATCTTCAAGGTTGTTTGCCTTCAAAACCAGAGCTATTTCTATTCACTTTTCTTTCTGTAATATTTGCCAACTACATATGGTGGGTAGGGAAACTACTAACATAAAGTGTATTTGACTTATCGTTAGATAGGAAGCCTCATGAAATGATGAGATTTAAATATGTATTTATTTTTTAAGTAGGTTCCATGCCCAGCATGTAGTCCTACATGAGACTTGAACTCATGACTCTGAGAATCAAGTGTCAGATGCTTAACCGAGTGAGCTACCCAAGCACCCATATAAATTTTAATTTTGAAGGAAAATTTCTGTTGTTTAAGGCAATGATTCTTATATCAGTATTCATTAATTGATGTGGTTATTCTTACCATAGGTTTTGTAATAGTTAATTATATATGAAATAATCTAACATTCAAACATGTGCAAAGAAATTCTGTAGTCCCTAATTCTCTAAGAACCTGTCACCTCTCTACCAGTGACTATACCAGAATGGGCCACTAGGTGTCATTCTGGCACAGAAATGATCTAAAAGGCCCTCAGAAAAAAATGAGCTCACTTGCAAGGTAGAAAGATGCTCTATTGTGCCCTTTCAAGTATGGTACGTGAATTTTATGTCCACTCAGCCCTGGATATCCATCTGTGCTAGGGAAAGATTAAAATTATTTCACTGAAGTAAAATTATTTTATTACCAAAAGAAATGTAATAGGTAGCTTTTGATAGTCAAAGTAGGGTTAGTCCTAACAGATTTAATAATAAAGAAAAATCTCTTTTAGAGTAGTAACAAAAAAGACAGTACACTAAGGAGTAAACCTGACAAGAGTGTGCAAAACCTATATGAGAAATACTTCATAGCAGTCTTGAAAGACACAATAGACTTGAGCAAAGTTTGAACAAGTCGACTTGCTCAAGTTTGCTCAAAGGCATCCCTTCTTTCTGGATAGGATGTGTCAATGGACATGTAGATGTCAGTTTTCCTCAAGTTAGCACTTACATTTAGTGCTGCCCCAAATGAAATATCACAAGTATTTCTAAAGCAAGAGAAATTGATTTTAAGGTTCATATAGGAAAATAAGTTTGCAAGAATAGTTGTAAAAGTCGGTTTAAATAAAATGAGGAGGAAAAAATGGGTCTAGCCCCACCAGATATTAAAACATACTATAAAGCCTCTGTAATTAAGACAGCATAAGATAAGAGAGACTAGTGGAGAAATAGCAAGTCTAGAAATATACCAAAGTATATGTAGAAGTATATTATGTATTACATGTGGCTTCTCAAATCCCTGGGGGAAAAGATGAGCTTTTAAATAAATGACAGCTTGGCAACTTGAAAGTCATTGGATCACCCTAGATAATACCAAGAATGAACTCCAAGTGGATCAAAGGTATCAATGTAAAAATATCATATAGCTTAGAAGGAAAGTTTAAGTTAGAATAAAATATGAGGAGAAAACTACCCTGAAGAAATTTACCCTGAAGTGCTCATCTGTTAATATGAAACAAAACAGACCCATGGCTACTTGTTCCAGCATTTTTACTTCTAAGCACAAGAGATTGGAAATAACTTTAATGTCCTTCCTCAGGAGAATGAATAGATAAAGTACAGCACATCCACACAATGCAGTTATTTGTGGCCAAAAAATAAAGCGGGAAGATACTTCGAAATGGAAGATCTCTGGTATGGAATGTTTCCAGACATAATTTTAAGTTGGAAAAGGAGGTATAAAAGAGTATATACAGCTTACTAACTGTTGTATAAGAAAGAAGGGGATATAAAGATAAATACACCTATTTTTTTTGTTAAGGGGGGTAGGAATAATAATACAGGAATTATGAACTAGAAACTCTTGAAAAATGGTTACTTAAATGGGTAGAGTGGGAACAGGATGAAACTTCTCTTTATTACCCCCCCCTTTTTTTTAATATAGTTTTGGCCTTTGACCAAATTTTTGCAAAACAATTGCTCTGGCCTCTAAAAATAGTAATGTCATAAGAGACAAAAATAGTTGGGGAACTATTCTAGCTTAAAGGAAACTAAATAACTTTTTTTTTTTTTTTTAAGTGCAGGAGTTGTAAAGAAAAGCTGAGCACTTTTGATGTTTGCACTTCAGCTATTCTTTATAGCTATTCCTATTATTATAAAATGAATGCATCTAAGATACTAACATTAGTAGACCTCAACACATAAAGTAATATATTATGTTTCTATAGGTCTTTAGTTTATTAATCTGTACTAGTACTTTGTGACATATGTCACATGAACTTGACAGCTTCCCATAACCTTCTCTTCATCCTGCAATGTTGCACTCTTCTGGTTATCCTCTTGTGTCACTGGCTACCACTTCTTGGTCTCCTTACAGGCTATTTTTCCTCTACTTGACCCCCAGATGAAGGAGAGCCTCTGAATAGAATCTTATGTTCTTTTTGTTCACTCCATAGGTGGTTTCTTCTCATCCCATGGATTTAATACCATCTGATATTGATGAATCTAAGTTTATATCTCCAACTTTTATATCTCCTATTAGTTCCAAAGTTTTATACCCAATAGAGTACTTGAAAGCTTGATCAAATAGCTGAAAAGCAGCCCAGACTTTATATGTAGAAGTAGAATCTTGATTTCTCCATTCCTCCGGCCTTCTTCATTCAATAACAGACACCAGTTTTCATTCAACTGATCAAGCAAAACAAAAAAAAACAAAACAAAGACCTAAGAGTCAGTCCACTGACCTACATGATTTATCCTAAGCTTTGTTAATTCTACTTCTTTTATTTTTAAACTTTTATTTTCAGCATAACAGTATTCATTGTTTTTGCACCACACCCAGTGCTCCATGCAATCCGTGCCGTCTCCAATACCCACCACCTGGTTCCCCCAACCTCCCACCCCCTGCCCCTTTAAAACCCATACATTTTAGGGGGGTCTGGGTGGCTCAGCCAATTGAGCAGCTGCCTTTGGCTTGAGGGTCATGACCCCTGGGTCCTGGGATCAAGCCCCGCATCAGGCTCCCTGCTCAGTGGGGAGCTTGCTTTGCCCTCTCTTTCTGCCTTCCACTCTGTCTACTTGTACTCTCTATCTCTCTGTCACATAAATAATAAAATCTTTAAAAATAATAATAATAAAATAAAATACATTTTATATTCACTTCCTCTCTCAATTCTTATAGCCACCAACCCCAGTCCATGTACCATCCTTTCTCAGAAAAGAATGAAAAACTGGTTTAACCTCTTCTCCCATATATCAGCCACCGTGATCTTTTGATTGTGATCTTATTACTTTGGTAATTTTATGATAAACCTTTAAGAGCTTTCCATTGCACTTAAATTAATTCCCTTTTTAAAAAAGTTTTAATTTAAATTCCTATTAGTTCACATACAACGTAATATTAGTTTTGGTTGTACAATATAGTGATCCAACACTTTCATACTGTAAGGGCCTATTTAGCCAGAGCACTTCCATCCAGTTAAACAATGACTTTGTTGTTTATACAGTAAAATTTAAACTGTCACTGTCCCCACCACCCCCCAAGAGACTTACTTAAAAACAAGTTGTGGAAACCAGTCCCAGGTAACAAAGCCCAGATACAAGGGTGGGTCAGGCCAGGTGGAGACATCCAATCAGTGGGGGCGCATACTGTCTCCCTAGCTACCAAGGAGTATGGGCCCTGCCCTTTGGGCACCAATTCTGACCAAGGTGATAGGCTAGTTCAAATATCTACTATAAGGTGAATTGTAATTCAGTTGGTCACTTATTTGTGACCTAGCATGACTGTGCAGCTTTCTCTGTGTTACAGTCTCATTGGCCACCTGTGCATGGCCAGGCCCAACCACATGGCCTTTGCTCTTAAAAGCTAGTCTGTAAGGCAGAGAGGGGTTACCCTCTCTGTAAGAGGTTACCCCAAATGGTTGGTTTGATTCTCAATGCTTGGCATGAAATAAAGCTTTGCTTGACCTTCACTTTGTATCAGTCTCGTTCCTTTGACCATGGACCCAACGTTGGGGGCTCATCCGGGATCAAATGATGAGAACTGAACCAGCATCAGAATTTTTGGGAAAAGCCTCCGGAGGTAAGATCCCCAGATTTTATTCTGTGAGATCCTGTGTGTCTGTCTGGTTGCGGAGCTCCAGGGTATGGCCCACGGGGGAGAAGCTGGACACAGCATTGCTCTCCAGGGCTGGAGTGGATGCAGGGACTCCCCATCCCTCTTCTGGTAGATTGCCAGGGGGTTCAAGTCCCCCTAGGTGGTCAGGGGACCGAGAAAATCCCCACCAGGGGGTGGTTGCAGGGGACCAAGAAAATCCCCACCAGTGAGTGTTTATAGGGGACCGAGAAAATCCCCACCAGCAGCAGGTTCTGGGTAAGGGCTGCTGGGTCTGTGGTTGTCTTTGTCTTGTCTTTTTGTTGTCTGTTGCATTGTTTGTTGTGTTTGAAGAAATGGGGCAAGCAGAGAGTAAGGGGACTCTGACTTTCATCTCTCCGTTCCTCCTAATAGATGTGGGGCTTCTCCCTTACTCATTTCTTGTGTTAATGGCTGGCTGTAACTGGAGCCAACTGTGGTTAGGCTAACTCGAGACAGAGACTTTAAGGAATATTCCCAAACAGCTGCCGGAACTCCCTTTGTTTTGGGGGAGTTCCTTGCCCTTTCTGACCCGACGGGGACTGCCTAGCCCCTTCGCCTTGTTGGTGGAAAAGCATGGTGTCTGCTCCTCTCTTGGAGCTGATGAGCTCTAGAACTGGGAACCCTTTCTCTGCCTTCTGGTGGCACTTTGTTCTGTTCTTCACTGTCAGGAAACAAGAAGAGCATCCCCTGGACCTAACACCCCCCCACTCCGGATCTTTCCACCCAGGTCTCACGTAAACATTCGAAGTGAAGTGGGCCCAGGTGGAACGTAAATCAGTATTTGAACTAAGTTAAGTTTGTTGGGTTAATTAAGATGAACATGTCTTTTGAGTTAACAGCAGTAAATGTGAAACTTCAAAGTTTTTACTTAAGGTCAAATAAGCTCGTGTTATTTGTTAAAATCTGTTAGCAAAGAGATGGCTGAACTGAGGGTTAATTGCCTGTCTCAGGTTTTTAATGGGTAATTGTTAAAGTAGATTTCAAAGTCTTTGGTAACCTGAAACGTTAAACCAAATGGGATAAAATGCTAGAGCGCTGGTTGCTGGAACTAGGTTTGTACTTTTGAAATCTGTTGGTAAACATGTTTTGTGCTTAACTGAATTCTGTTGTAACAGCTCACAATTGGTTAATATTTAGTCTTCACTAGAGATTGAGATGGTTCTAAGAAAATGTAAATGGTTTTCTCTTTGCCCACCCAGAATTGTAAATGAGATCTCTTTAGCTTATAAGGCTTTCCCTTGATATGCTAAGTTACTCAGGAAGTACTGCTAAACCAATGATAAACCTTGGGTTACTTTTGGGTAAATGCTGTAACTACTCCAGAGGTTCTATACATTTCCTAAAGTTTTAATGTTTTGATAAGGGTCATCATTTGATATTTAACCATATCTATTCTGAGTTTTTGTCATTTGTAATTGTTTTAATTCTCTTGTAAGATAGATTCCGCCCTAAAGGAAATTCATATGGGAGACTTTCAGGACAAATACAGGTCTTTGATACACTAAAATCCTGTAACTGAAATGGGTTAGAATTTACAGAAGTAAAGGCTGCATTTGGACTAAATCAGAATTAGCAACATGGAACTAGATGAACTAAAAGATTGTAATGTTGTGTCTCTTGATGTTTTATCTTATTTTAAGCATTACTGGTTCTGTAATGTTTGCTCTTCCAGACGAGGGAAACCTTTTCTTAAGTTATCTGTAACCTACAGAGGTGTAAAAGTATTCATTTGTAAACAAATCAAGGCATTCAACTCTTTCTATCTGAACCCTCTGAAACTCAAGGTCTCAACAAGTATTCTTTCTTCCATGGCAATCAGTCAGTTGCATAAGTTCAATAAGAATCTGTTCTCCTTGTAACAGGACACCATTGGAAACACTGGTTATTTTACCAAGGCTTTGACTGGAACGTCATATTTGAAAAAGACTCAGATATGACCAGACAGCTTAAAGGAACTAAGGTTGACTTTATAAAACCTGGAGCCATAAAGCCCTTTGGAACTGTTGGCCTGATACCTTGCTTACAGAGTTCCCAGCAGCCTCACCAGGTGAGTAAAGAATGTCACTTCCTGGCAGGTACAGGACCTCAGGAAGAGGAATTCACCCAAATCAACAGGTATTGCAGGCATTTCTGATGGCAACTACATGGCTTGGCTTCTGGCCTGGAGAGGATACTAAAAGTTCAACCTAGAGATTCCTTATAAGAAGTTCCAGCAAAGCAGATTCTAAAAGATCTATATGATCACTCACTGGTCTTGCTGAGCTTATGTAAATAATTAGGCCAAGTTTGTTAAAACTGGACTTGTTTTTCAAATGAATTAGTCCTGATTTGGCTATCTCTGGAAATGAGGGTTATTTTAGAGAGAAAAAATGTGTTTTAATAACACACCTTTATGGATGTTAAATTCTAGATTTGGTTGTCTTTAAATGTTTTTTTACCTAAGCTAGACAAATTGAGGTAAACTTCAGAGAAGTTGCACAATAGCTTGTTTAGGCGATTTTGCTTTTGCCAGTCAGTCAGCCCCAGATATAAGGAGGAAACTTCAGAAAATTGAAGGAGTTGAAGGGAAGAATCTGAATGAGTTAGTGGGAATAGCAGAGATAGCTGCTGAGGACTATGAGTCATGCTTTCGGGGGACGAAAGCTCTATTACAGACTCTGCAGAAAAAAAGGGTATCAGGTATCAGCAAAGAAAGCACAGCTTTGTCAGAGCCATGCCACTTATTTAGGCTTTGATCTCCACAAGGGAGTTTCTTGGGACGGTGGGCTACCGTAGGCTGGGGACACCACGGTTCATGGAGATGGCCCAACCTCTACAAACTGTCTAAGGGAGGACTCACTATGATAGAGTGGACAGCTGAGGCAGAAGGAGCATTTCGGGAATGACAAACAGCCTTACTGAGTACCCCAGCATTGGCCATCCCAGATGTTACCAAGCCCTTCCACTTGTATGTGGATGAAAAGGCAGGGGTGGCCAAAGAGTTTTGACTCAGACTCTGGGGCCTTGGCAAAGGCCAGTAGCCTATCTTAGCAAGAAACTAGGTCCAGTAGCGGCTGGGTTCCCCCTTGCCTCCGCATTATTGCTGCCACGGCCCTCCTGGTCAAGGATGCAAGTATATTTACAGAAATGGACTAAATTAGACTACAAAGGGGATTGGGCTAAGACTAGAACAGGAAAGTTAATTCTTCCTCGAAGACTAGGAAGAAATTAGTAAGCCATATACATCAGGGCACTCATTTGGGGACACACAAGCTTAAGGAGCTTATGGGCAAGCAGTTCCAGATTTCTAAATTAGGGTGTATGACTCAGGATGTGGTTGATAGATGTGCTCAATGCCAGGCAGTCAAAGCGGGAGGAACTAGAATGGGAAGAGGGAAAAGAGAAAGAGGTAAGGAGCCAGGAATTTATTGGGAAATAGATTTTACAGAGATGAAACTGGGGAAATATGAACACAAGTATATGTTAGTTTTTGTGGATACCTTTTCAGGCTGGGTAGAGGCTTTTTCTGCCAAACATGAGATGGCAGGAGTGGTAGCCAAAAAGCTGCTAGAGGTTTGGGTTACCTCTCATGATCAGGTCAGACAGTGGCCCTGCATTTGTGAGTTCAATCTCACAGGCATTGGCCAAGGCTGTGGGCACTAATTGGAAACTATATTGTGCCTACCGGCCCCAGAGCTCCAGGCAAGTAGAAAGAAAGAACCGGACTCTTAAAGAGACCTTGACAAAGCTAATTCTGGAGACTGGCAGTGGATGGGTGGATCCCCTTCTTTTTGCCCTCCTCAGGGCTTGATGTACACCCTACTTAAACAAGGTGACCCCATTTGAAATAATGTTTGGGAGACACCCCCTGCTCCCTGCTCTGCCCTCAGCTACAAGAAGTTGCTCTAGCAGAAATGACTGATCAGTCTGTACTCCAGTCACTTCTGGCATTATAGTCTGTCTAGCCCACACAGGGATCTGAACTGCCCACACTGGGACGGAGACGGAGGTGGAACCACATCCTTACCAACCCGGGGACTTGGTTTGGATATGCTGCCACCAAGTGGGAAACTAGGAGCCTCGCTGGAAGGGACCATTTACTGTCATCCTGACCACCCCCCACGGCAATAAAAGTAGAAGGCATCAGGGCCTGGATTCACGCAGGTCACATCAAACGAGCCGAGGATGAGGATGCCCCCCAGAGATAGATGTTGCTGCCAATGGGCCCCGCCAATCGTAGACTAAAGCTAAGACTCAAAAAACAATGAGTCCATTGAGTTCATTGTTGCTCCTATTGTTAAAGTATAGGTGGGAAATATAAACAGTAAGGGCCTGACACACTATTTCTAGAAAAAGAGGGTGCTCTGCGTAGCCCTAGGAGAGGAATGCTGTTTCTGGGTAAATCACCTTGGAGTCATTAAAACAGCCTAGCAGCCGTTAAAAGGGGAGCATAGAACTGGCTAAAAGTCAAGAATTTGACTAATATCCTAAGAAAAGGGGGGAATGTAAGGGCCTATTTAGCCAGAGCAATTCCATTCGGTTAAACAATGACTTTGTTGTTTATACAGTAAAACTTAAACTGTCACTGTCCCCCTTCCCCCCCCAGAAGACTTACTTAAAAACAAGTCCCAGAAACCAGTCCCAGGTAACAAAGCCCAAATACAAGGGTGGGTCAAGCCAGGTGGAGACATCCAATCAGTGGGGGTGCATACTGTCTCCCTACCTACCAAGGAGTATGGGCCCCACCTTTTGGGTGCCAATTCTGACCAAGGTGATAGGCTAGTTCAAATATCTACTATAGGGTAAATTGTAATTCAGTTGATCAGTTATCTGTGACCTAGCATGACTGTACAGCTTTCTCTGCATGTTACAATATCATTGGCCACCTGTGCTTGGCCAGGCCCAACCACATGGCCTTTGCCCTTAAAAGCTTGTCTGTAAGGCAGAGAGGCATCACCCTCTCTGTAAGAGGTGACCCCAAACGGTCCGTTTGATTCTCGATGCTTGCACAAAATAAAGCTTTGCTTGACCTTCGCTTTGTATCAGTCTCGTTCCTTTGACCACGGACCCAACACATACTATACTTGCTGTTCACCACAAGTGCACTACTTAATCCCCATTACCCATTTAACCCATAACCCCAACCAGTTCCCCACTGGGAACCATCAGTTTGTTCTCAGTAGTTTTGTATCTATTTCTTGGTTTGCCTCTCTCTTACTTTTTTTCGCCTTTATCCTTTGTCAGTCAGAGAAAGACAAATACCATATGGTTTTACACATATGTGTAATTTAAGAACCCACAAATTAAAAATCTTTATTGGGATGTTCTTCATACTTTTTATTCAAGTGCCCTTAGGTATTTAAAAGTGGACAGCTAAGAATAAATACTGGAGATAATTTCCTTGCATTATTAAAAAAAATATTTTAAAATAAAAAGGTTACATAATTCTAAATATATTTAACTACTTAGTTATTAAATATAACAAGTGAAATTGTTTTGTAAAATCATCCCTTAGTGAGATAACATATGGGAATTCTCTTCAATTAGATCATATTTCTGTGGATTGTAACGTTTTCTTATAGCTAGAATAAGACAGGGTTCAAGATCCAGCATTACTTCTATTCTTATTGTATACTTTAGGATTTTTTTTGCATAGCCAGATTTCAATTGTATAGGTCACTCACCTATACCTTCATAAGTGTGATAGAGAGATGTGCCCTGAAGAATTATTATATATGGCTACATTTGTAACTTCATTTCATGGTTAAAACTATTAATTTATAATTATGCATTTGATGTAACAAGCACATCCTATCAACTGAGAGCGAGGAATCCATCCTAATTGACCAAAGCTAGTTTTCTATAGTTCAGAACATGTAATTTGGGAACATTTTGCTCTACACTCATACTTAAGTTAATATTTAGTCTTCTTGGATATTATGAGTGCAATTTAATCAACTCTGCAGAAATTAACAGCAAAGAAGAGACAGTATTAGTCATCATTAAGTTTGTGTTTATAAAATGTGTACTGTTTACAGAAGAACCTATAACATATTCCTGTTAATTTAAATCTCATATATTAATCACAAGAATATATTAAATACTGGGTAAGTGGCTGAATGACAGCAGTGGGAAGCTTTCAACCAAGTAAAGTAAATATGGCCTTATAGTACTAAGTGATCTTTTGGCAAAAGTTAGTGAGATGTCTTTTTTTCCAACTCTGAGTAAATATTAAGGAAATACTTTTTTAAACCTCTAACTTATTTCCGATATATGTATATTTTTCTTTATAATGTAATGTTGATTGGAAATAAACTTTAAAAAAAGCTTTGACCTTGGGGTGCCTGGGTGACTCAGTCAGTTTAAGTTTCCCACTCAAAGTTTTCGCTCAGGTTATGATCTCAGGGCTGTGAGATCTGTCCCTTATCGGGCTCTGCACTCAACTTGGAGTCTGTTGGGTTTCCCTCTCTCCCTCTACTCCTTCCCCCCCACTTGCACTCTCTCTGTCTCTGTCTTTCTCTTTCTCTCTGTCTCTCTAAAATAAACAAATAAATATTTTAAAAAATCTTTGACCTCTTCCTTAAGATCATGCAAAACATGCAGCTGAGACACTGGGTCGTAGCAGTGTACAATATCACTTTGGCTATTCTACCAGATTCACTCCAAATTATGGCCTTCCTTGATCTGGATCTAAACTGATTCTTATCTAAAATGGAATCTTAGTCACTGTTCTTCCAGTATAAATCATACACAAATTTCAATATACTTCTTTCTCTTATAGTTCTTTCTAAAAAGGCTTATAGTTAGTTTCAATAGATACCATGATGTCCTGTTTAATTTTTCCTACTTAAAGGGTCAATATTTCTTTCAGAAAAATGTAACATTTAAAAATCTGTACTTTTTAAAATGATACATTTTCCCCAGAAAAATATTAAAATTAAAATAGAATTGGTTAATGATTTTAAAAAGATAAAGTGGCTTCACTATTACTTTTTTCAAATCACATACTTCATGGGACTGTAGTGTGTTTTTTTTTTTTTCCTAGTTTAATTCTTTTGAAAATTGTGATTCATGTTGCAGATACAGTTACAACTGGCTATCTTTCCGAGGAATGGGTCGTTCCATCAGGACATATGCAGTTTCCTGTTCTCTAAAAACAGTCTCAGCAAGAAATGGGCAGTGGAATTTTACTGATAACAAGGCAGAATTCTATAAGACAGTTGTAATTTGGGGATATATCATATACATCACCTTGAATTTGGTATATTGATCCTTTAATACTATTTTTCCATATGACAAACAAGAAATATGGATGATCGTACATTTCTTTTCATTGTAAAAGTAAAGTATGTTTATCATATAAAAAGGGGGGGAAGCCAAAGGAATAAAATACCATATCTTTGACAGTATGTGTATGGTAGGAACACAGATTTTAGTGTTTAATTGACTAGATTCAAATCCCATCTGTGCTGCCAACTAACTGTATGATGCTGGGAATGTTACTTTACTTGTCTCTGCCTCAGTTTCTTTATTTGTAAAATAGAGATGATGTTAACAGTAACTCTGCTCTAGGTTTGCTATGAAATAAAATGAGCAATTCAGAAAAACCTTCTGATTCCAGGAACTATTCATAACTAGTATTAGCTAATATCATCCAAGACAACCACTTTTGAAGATTTGCTATTATGCTTTTTTCTTACATATTTTCAACATTTATTATAATAATAATGAATGTATGTGTATATGTGTATCTTGCTTTTCTTCTGAAAGTAATTTTTAATAATTTTTATGACTACAAAATTGTTACACATTCTTTGTAGCCAAAAAACAAAACAAAACAAAACCCTACAGATACATTGACTCAAATATTGCTCTGATCATGGGAGCCATTTAAAATGCTTTTTCTAGAGTATCTTGGAACAGTGGTATAAACAGCTGAGGATAGCCCTCCTCATCTATGAGAAAGCATAAGGTATCTGAAAACTGAATGCTTGTCCCAAGGGAAATTAGACACCCTTCCCCACAATGTGTCTTCAGAGGCCACTTAAAATGGGGTCCTTATGCTGGCTGCCTCAGTGACAGATATGTGACTTAAAGCCACTGCTTCCAGGGGAAACAGTCCCATTTACCACTCATCACCAGTTGCTATCTTGTTTATCTCAGGGTGGACTACCCAGAAGACTTCTTCAGCAGGAAAGAAGCTCTAACATATTGGGGAACAGAAATATCAAAAGATTCCTACCTTAGTCAGTTCGGGGTCTATAACAGAATACCACAAGTTGGGTGGCTTCAGCAGCAAAAATTTACTTTTCACAGTTCTGGGGGCTAAAAGTCTAAGATCAAGGCTGTTGACAGATTAGGTTTGTGGTGAGAGTTCTCTTCCTGGCTGGCAGATGGCCACCTTTTGAAATAGAACTAGACAGAGGAACAGAGGGACACAGAGAGATCTCTCTTCAGAGGCTATATTCCTATCTGATTAGGTCTCTGCCATTGTGATCTTGTTTAACCTTAATTACCTCCTAAAGACCTTATCTCCAAATATAGTTATTGGGGGTCAGGGCTTCAACATATGCATTTTAGGAGGACAGCAATTCAGTTCATAGTAGCTCCCATGCACTGTGCAGGTGAAAAAGAATTCAGGGAATGTCAATCCTACATTCTAAGTTTGCATTTTCTTTGCCCTGTCATGCAAAGGAAAAGGACTTTCTCTGTTTAATATCTGTTATCATCATGGAGACATTTAATGAACATCTTTGTGGGTGGTACGAAGCACACAGTGTACTGTGTCCTGGGGCTTGAACTGTTCTTCAGAAAACCCATTGCCTCCTTTTGTAAACTCATGCTGTGTCTCAGGTATCTGGATGATTTTCACTTTATCCATTTGACCAGACTTACCTCTCACATAATACTCCAGTTTGAACCACTCACTGTACTTCATTTCTTCATTCTGCAAATGCTTCTGAGTGCCAGTCACATGCTGGGTATGTCGTAGGCATTGTGGATACAGAAGCGATGTAAACTAAGTTTCTGCTTTCATGAATTTTAAAGCCAGTATGGGGTTCAGAAAATGAACAAACAAAATAGCATGCTATCAGTTAATAACCCTTATTGTGACAAAACAATAAGAAGGACAGGAGGCAAGAGAGCAATTTAGGAGAATATATGTGCTATTTTGGAAAGGATGGTTAAGGAAGCTTTCTTGGATCATGTGGGCATTTGAATAGGGACTTGAATAATTGAGGGAGGAAGTTGTCTGACTATTTAGGGAAAGGGCATTTCAGAAAGAGGGTAAAGCAAGTGCAAAGTTGTTGAAGTGGAAACATGCTTGAGGTATTTGTGAAATAGTAAAGCTGACCAAAGGGGACGAGTGAAGTAAAGTAGGGGGAAGAAAGACTGAGAAATTTAATTGAAGAGATAACCAGGGGCCAGAGCTTGTGAGATTGGGGGTGGGCATGGTAAGCCTTTGACTTCCAAGTAGGTAGGAAACCCTTGGAGTAGGGGATGGGGATTGGTGGCTGTATTGGGAATAGGAGTTGGCCATCAAGTGTGGAGAGAAGAGCTACTCTTGCTCCAGCAGTTAATCAGTCTAGAAGACCCATCCCTGCCTCATGGGTATGCATCGCTGCATTCCCGCTTCCCCATCTTTACTCATCTCTTTATTCAGTGTCATTCCATTCCTCTTCACTTAATCAGTCCTTTGTGATCCTCAGCTCATCTCATTGACTGACTTCATTCACGGTTCAATGTGTTTTACATTTTATTTAATATTGCAGGTGACTTCTTTTCACACCTTTAACATTCTTGGTTTCTGCCAACTAAATCCATTATTTTGAGAATGATTCCCTAAATTTGTATTATTCTATCTTACTAAAGTAACGTTATTCTTACGTGGAGTTTTCTGATGACAAACCCTTATCTAAATGGAATGCACAAGAGAATCCAGAAAAATAAGCCTCTGGTCTGCCAGAAAAGACGCCCCAAATCCATGCCCTAAAGTTTGCATATTTTCCTCTTACAGTTTCATCTCCACAAGTGACCTTTAGAAGAGATCCATAATAAATGCCCATGGCATATTGTGGCAGGAAGTTTCTCTCCTTTTTTTATTTCTCGGGATCCCACTTATTATCTCACTGAGTGTAAAGGAGAATTTGTTTTCCCCCAGCTGACAGGATAGACCACTCGGTTCCCTCAGCATGATGCAGGGTAAAGTCAATCCCATATACCTAAACCACTCCATCAGCAGGAAATAGTTAGGATACCCAAAGGAACTGAATAGGACGTTTTGACCAGAAGGAGGAAGGATGTACCTGACATTTCTTAAAGTTTACAAGTGAGAGGTCCCAGGGGGGCTCTAGTTGACAAATTAAGAAGCATTTCTAGCTCTTAACTGTTCTGTTGTTCTCCTCCACTTCCATTTCTTTCCAACTGTCCACCTTACACTTTGTCTAACTCATTTCCATCTCTCTACCTGGGGGAAAAGAGGGTAGATTTTGTATATCAGTCTATCTAATCAGTTTATTATTCAAGGACTAGAGAGAAACTTCTGGAAATAATGAAAAAAAAAAAACAAGACAAAATGCATGGAGGTGTCTCAGAAATGCCTGCGAATGCATTAGTCTTTGTAATGGCGACTGTATTATACACTTATTTAAGTTTAGCATCTATTTTTTGTGTTGAAGAGTTGGTACATGAGTTAATTCAAGAATAATGGGCTGGCCCTGAAAATAATGAGCGGTGTCTAAACAGCTGTGAAATAGGTTTTCAGTGAATATATCCTGAAATGAGTTCAATTTCAATACTAATCCATCCCATTAAATGAATATATAAATCCTGAGAAAGACAACTTGTAAATCCAGCTCATAATTATGACAGCTATGAAAACATAGGAAGGCACTTGGTTGACTCCGTAAAGACAGTGAAATGGATGTTTTACTCAGGTTTCCAAGAGGCTGTTCCAAACAAAAGATTCATGGAGGCCATACTGTCAGTTTTGAAGGGGGGAAAAAAACCACTTTATTGATTTAAAACTCCAACAGAAACAGGAAGAAGAAAAGGAAATCTGCATGTAGATGAAGGCCACAGTAAGCACTGAGGGACAGTAAGTCAGAGTTACATCAAATTGTGTACCAATAACATCCAGCCTCATTAGCTGGGGAAGCCCCATGAAGGCAGCCTGGTTGGAGTCCCATTTGAGAGGCCTGGGCAGTGTCTTCCCCATAAGGGGGAACTGACCATCCCCATAAGGGCCATATTTATAGGGCAAATGATGGGGTCTGAAGTTAAACATTTATTTGTCTATGTGCAGTTTGGAGCAAGCTGCATTCCTATGTTATCATGTCTTTTTACATATTTGAGCCTGGGCTAGGTGGGCTTTCCTCTCCTCCCAGATTCCATTCAGGGGGCCAGTCCAACCTGGAGCCAGGGGGATGCAAGGCAAAATTTATTGCTCTTAGCATCCAGACCAGAAGGGCCTATTCTGACCGGGAGGCCAGCTAATGTCAACTAACCAGGCTCCCAACATCCCTTATGCAGCAGAAGTCTCACAAACAACTCTTAAGCCTCACAAGTACAGGTTTAGATGGTCAGTTATACAGGAGAAATCACAGAAACCTCCATCCAAACAATACAGAGACCCCTAAACTTGGAGAGATCTGGCTTGAAACTTGCTATTACCAGTTATCAGCTGCATGAGGCATAATTTTCCCAAGTCTCTATTTTATCTATAAAATGGTTATAATGATTGGCACTCCTCTCACACTTTGACAAGAGAGATCCCTGGCCTAGGCCACACCCTGGTCCTTTTCTGACTATGGCCCTCCACAAAGTGCGAAGAGTTAGCAGGGCCAAAGAGATAAGAGGCTGCAGTGCCCCAGCTCTTTCCCACAGCCCAGCCCTGAGCATTGAGGCCTCCAGAATTTCAGGCTTGTGGGGCTCTGAGCCTGCTGAGATGACTAAGGAGAGGCTCCTAAAGAGGTGGAAGGGATATGTTCTACTGGGAATCCACAATGGGCATTCCAGATGTCTTGTGCAGGGTATGTGGAGCCCAAGGTACGAAAAGAGGGGTGTACCTGGCATGGGTACTCTAGGGTAAAAAACCCCAAGAGTAAGAGAATATGAAAATGGAACCTAAAATTTTAGATAGTCATGAACCATATTTTTTTAAGGTAGAGGATAGACTGTATTGTATTTAGTATGTTTTTAGCTTGACTCAGTATTATTTTTAAAGATTGTAATTTGAGAATTGCAGATGCACATTAATTTGTAAGAGATAATACAGAGGGATCTCTTGTACACTTTGCCTAGTTTCCCCCAAAAGGTAACATTTTGCAAAACAGCATATTATCACCACTACCAAGATACTAGCATTTATACAATCCAAAGATCATATTTTGATTTCCCCAGTTTTACCTGTACTCATTGTTATATATGTGTGTATTAGGTTCTATACATTTTATCACTTACCTAGGTCCATGTATTTGCTACCATAGTCAATACACTTGTCATACCACAAGGACTCCTTGTGGATTTATTACTTCTAAATATAAAGACAGGTAGAATGCCCAACAAATGAGGGGAAGTGTATTAAAATTAAATGTTTAGTCTAGGCTAAAGTAAGAATATAGTAATAGATCACAATGGAGAGCACTTCTGAAAGGGAAAATGCTTTCTGAGACAAAATGCTACTATTAACCCCATCATTCCATTAGGATTTAGAGATGTAATTGTGGGAGGGATGTGCTTGAAACTGCTGCCTCTGATTCTTAGGCCAGGCTGTTTCTCCATTCCTTATTGCTTAACAACTCATATCTGCACATTGTTTGCTCAACACTCCTTTTGTTCTTTTTTTTTTTTTTTTTAGGATTTTATTTGCAGAGAGAGAGAGAGAGATCACAAGTAGGCAGAGAGAGAGGGGGAAGCAGGCTCCCTGCTGAACAGAGAGCCCAACACAGGGCTGGTTCCCAGGATCCTGAGATCACAACCTGAGCGGAAACCAGAGGCTTAACCCACTGAGCCACCCAGGCGCCCCCCTCTTGTTCATTATTGCTCAATACTCTTGTCCATGAACACAGGAAAGCTGACACTGTATTTTTTTTTTTCCATATTTCAGCAAAGCTCTTGGTCTTCCTGGGAGCCCTGCTTTCTATAGAGTATATAGAAAGGTTGAGCACAATCCTGCTAATCTTATGAGGACCTATAAACTTCTCAGGCTTACACTCTACCCTGGATATAGATTTTTTGGCAACTCATAAGGCATAACTAATAAGGCTAACTCACGTTCTGCTGGGGCTTTCAAACAAGGCAGAAAGGAATTTTATTATCTGTTAATAGTGGGAGTTACTGTTGAAAGGTGTAGAAAAGGAGAAAACATGACAGGAAGGGATAAAAAGACCCTCATGGAACATAATCAGATGGAGTTAGGTTATGTCGGGACTTAGGTTTAGAACAGTTCCACCCTTGAACTCCCTGTAGCTTGTCCCAGATGTTCTGTGCTCTACCCTGGAATCCCTTGTGATGGTTGGCAGGAGCCCCCCTCCACCTGATACAGCCTGTTGGATAGCTGACAGTCTGGCTCATTCTTCAAGATCTTCTTTTCCAGTCCTTTGGCTTCTAAGTCTCTGCATTTGAGCAGTTGGTTGACTCCTAGCAGGAGCCAAGACCTAATCTGGGAATGAAGCCAGGACCTAGGACATCCAAAAAAGGCAAAAATTGGCTGTGAAAATGATCCTAGTACTTCCCTGGGGACTCTAGTATGTTAACAGTGTTACAGAAAAAAACTTGTTATTTATTTTGGGGTCTGAATTTATGTATGTGTATACACACACACACACACACACACACATAAGTTTATGTATATATGAAGTCAAAGAAGTTTAAGAAAGATAATTTCTGATCTTCTAGGGAAGGAGCTCAATAGATGATGTCTAAAATTATGAAATCAAGAAGTAGTGGCACTGTGAGTTATAAATAGGGCCTCCCCTAAGGTATGTAGAATGCAGGATAATACTTTCATGGTGTCTTTTTTTTACATAAATAATTCAATTTAAAACGTGTGATGAAGGTCACGGGCCCATGTAAAATATCCAGATTTGATTAACTGCAGATGTAGAGAAAAGAAGAGATATTTACATTTAGTGTTGTGTGTTCTTTATTGTCAACCATGACATCCTTGCCTAATTTTAGATCTCCCCACCCCCCTGAGAAAAAAGATAACAAGGGTATTATTACGCATAATGCAATATTTCTTCAGAATCTATTTGTATTGAAATAATATAGATCTTGCTCTGCAGTTCTCTAATTCCACTTGTTTAATGACAGTTAAATTGTTACTTTCTGTGAATACTGGTTTCCAGCGACTCTGAGAAGCTGCTAGTGTGTTATATTGATAATGATCACAAATGCAAGTCTTACCTAAAGTACACAGGAATATGGGAATGAAAAGTAGTTTTCTGGTCTTGTTAAATTTACAAATCAAGATTTCATAATGTAACTGTTTAACAACATCCTTCCACCTGTCTTCTCTGGAATGCTTTAAACTATTGTGCCCCTCTTCCTAGGATGTGATCTATTTTGTTGTTGGCCACATCTCTATTTTCTATCCACCATCACCAGCAAAAGTAAATAAGGGAAGTTACGTGGAGGACGAAGAATAGTCCCATTCATAAAAGGACTGTCTGCCTCTTGTCTGGCACAGCTGAAGCCTGACCCTGGAGCATGCTACTTCTTCATCCACTGGACACAATTAGTGAAAAGGGATGAGAGGGGCCTGATGGTAGTGTGGAGCAAGAGTCTCAGGAACTCTGAAGGAGATGCCCAGCAGTTCTGCAGGGCTGCCTGACAGTGGACAGCACCAGTGGCAAGGGCATCCAGGCTAAAGAATTCCTGCCATCACCACACACCCCATATTCATGCTATATTCCTGAAGGGTTAGATAATCAGAACATGGATGGCTGAGATCCCTGGCATGGACCTGTGTATGTGGCTGTAGGCCAAAGGTCAACAGTAGAAAGTTGGTAGTCCAGGGTCTGAACTCATCCTGTATCTGATAGAAATGAAAGAGTCACCCCAAATCAGCAAGTAAGCACCATCCTGATGGTTCAGTCTTAGAAGATCCCAAGAAAGAAATACTTGTGTTGTCTAGCAAGAATGATCTGATATTAGGTCACTGTCCTGGAACTAGATCCATGCCTGGTCTAATGGTGGCAGTGTTCTGAAACATGAAGGCAAATGCAAGAAGAAACAGTTGAGGAATGTGAGTATTCTTTATTTCTGATTTATACTTAGAGAAGTGCTAGGGAGGAAGAAAGGTAGGTCAAGGGATCACTGGTTTTCATAACAAATCTTGTACTAGTATATTACTTTTTAAGTTCTACACATATATTACTTCCAAAAATAAAAATTAAGAAGAGTATATAAAAACAAAACAAAATAAAATTCATGTATGGTATGTTGGCTTTTTTATAATCTGCCTTTTCTATCTAATGCTGTACCTTGAACATTTCCCCATATTCTTATAAAATATAACTTGATGATTAAATTATATTCTACCACATAGGTGTGCCATAACTGATTTAACCATTTTCTTATTCTGGATATTTAAGTGATTTCCAGTTTGTTTTTTTGGAGTGGAAATCAGCAGGAATTCAGCACTTCCACATTCAGTGTCAGATGGACTTGCTAAAAATGACTTTGCATTCTGTCTGTTGCTTCCAGCCCTTGCTGTTTCTGGAAACTTGCTGTAGACAGCCTCCTCCCCTTTTTCCATTAGGGCATAGACTTTACTATATGGTAGTGTAGCTAAGAGTGTGGCTGCAGCAAGGACAGTTGGACCTGGGTTCAAATCATAAACCTTCCATTTTTTAGCTCTCAAAGACTCAGTTATCTTATATTTAAAATAGGGTTACTAGAAGAATTATGTGAGACATTGTATCTGAACTTATGGAGTTGCTTAGTTGATAATAGTATTATCATTTATTGGCTCTTCTTTGACATTTCTTTATTGAGTGTTTTAATGTGGCAGGCATTGTGATAGGTGCTGAAGATGCAAGGATGGGAGAAATGAGGGAGCCATGGTCTGTGGCTTTACAGTATTGCATTATAGAAAATCACCAAATGGACATATTTTTAAAAATTCAAAATTGCTGCTATGCCAAATGCCCAGAGAGAGAGAGAGACTTGGTGCAATGAGTACCTGTCCAAGGGGATTTGATGTAGTCAGAGAGGGGCCTTGTGTTCTCAAAGGCATTTTAGTCTTTGCCCTGTGATTCTGGACGAGAAGACGGGGCTGCAGGAAGTTTGGAAGACACAGTAGCTGATCTAAGATTTTTTTTTTTTTTTTTTTTTTTTTTGGTCTTCACTCTTACAGGAACAGAAACTCTATAAATGTGACTTTGCAATGAAACACTGCAGACCAGAATCCGTAGGGACATGTCTTTAACTCTTTCCTGCCCATCGTGCATAGCCTTTCGTGATTTTTTTTTTTTAAGATTTTATTTATTATTTGACAGAGAAAAGACAGAGCGAGAGAGGGAACACAAGCAGGGAGAGTGGGAGAGGGAGAAGCAGGCTTCCCCCTAAACAGGGAGCCTGATGCGGGGATCTTGTGGATCCTGACCTAAGCTGAAGGCAGACATTTAACAACTGAGCCACCCAGGCACACCAGCCTTTCATCATCTCTCCAGTTTATAGCATTTGTGCTCACATAGCCTTTGCATGTGCCTCCAGGATGGACTATTGTTAATATGCTCCTTTGATCAAGGTCTGTTGTCTTCCAACTTCTTCAGTGTGCCACCCTGGCAGTCTTTGTATAGCCAGGGCTTTGTAGGGTACCTGACACATGATAGTTTCTCACCACATGCAGAGCAGGTTGACTTAAATCTGAGGTAATATTTCAGGGCAGGAAAGACCACACCTGCTCAGGAAAATGTAGGGAGGAGGGAAGGGACTTCTGGTCCCTGAATATAATAGAGCCCTAAGACAATTAAGTGTGAAAAGGAGTGGAAAGACACTGTGAAGAGGCAGCTGCTAGAAAGGGTTCAGTGAGAAAGGTGGAGAGGGAATTCCAGATGGGAAGAGAATACATGAAGTACATAGGGAAGAAAGGATGTGCAACATTGTCTGCAATAGGAGTATCACTTTACGGCTGTGCCAGGAGCAGGGAGAGGCTGGGGAGAGGCTGTTAGATAGATCAATAGAAGATAACACTGGAAAAGTAGTTGGAGCCGAGTTCTGAAATGTCTTCTGTCATTAATATCAGAAACAATTTTTTAAAAAACAGGGTGGAGAAAAGCGGAGAGCTTTAAAAAGATAGAATTTAAGTACTGCTAATTATCTGACAGCATAGAAAAATAACACAGAGCAAAACAAATCCTCCCAACGGTCACTAGCATGCTTAAGGATCTTGAACTTCACAAGCCTCTCAGGAACTAAAACTCCCATGATCCCAGAGTTAATATCATCTTCAGTGGGTGAAGGTAAAGGGATCTTTAGACCTGAGAAATATTGCATCTTATTTTTTGATTTGTGGTTAATTTTTGCATCTTTATTTTTAAAATATGTAAACAGTAAGGTGTTTAACATGACTTCATGAATAAATTCCTCATTATTAACACATTTTTTTCATACACCAAGAGCTTTAGAAGTTTATTGGTATAAACTTTCAAGTTTATGCAAGGAAGTAAGAAATCTGTTACTGAAATAGATAGGGGCTTAATATGCTTGCTTCCATTCCATGGTCTATGGATTGCATGTTACATATTCCTGAGTGTAGAACTGTGCTTCCCAGGAACTCATTTCATTACCTGTCATCCTAATTTCCAGGAAAACACATTTGGGTTTATATTCGCTGTGGTGTGAGACTGCTGGCTATCTAATTCTGGTCCCTCCTGCTGGCTATCTAATTTTTCTGGACCCTCCTTGGATTCAGAATTCAAGACCTCGTCCAGAATAGGTTATACCAACCAATGGACAGAGATTTTGCCATCAAACATTCTGATTTGGTGTCAGGCTTGAAAAAAAAAAAAAAGGTATATGAATCAGAGTCCCAGAAAACAGAAATCACAGTTCAAATTAGGATTATTTGACAAGGGTTTATTTATGAGGGCCTAATTATCAAAGTTCAAAGGACTGAAAGTCATACAAAAATTTCTAAGAGCTGGGTAAGTCCTTTCATGCCCAGCTTTGCTTATCATTGTCTATTTGGAACATAAAATGCAATGAACCTGTGTGCATATGCCAATGATCTTACATACAATTAAAAATGAATCAAGGAGTAGAAAAGACTGAAGAAAACCTATCATGGCAGTCAGAATGTGTTGAAACCAAATTGTGGCTCTTCGGTTTAGAATACTGTGCCTTACCTGGGAGCACAGTTCTGGAGAAAAGCACCAAGTTCTTTCTGCCTCCATGCGCACCTGTCCACTGCTGGAATGCATCAACGGCATCTTCATTCTCTGTTTCCAGCTCAGCTCTGTGTCTGCCTTATTGATTGGCTGCCCACCCAGTCAGGAGCCTTCTTGAAAAACCCAGTTGTTCATGGTAAGTTTTCACTGGTTTACTAAGCGGTATAAACATTTTAATCTTAAACAGCACTACTGTGCCTGCCCTCCTACTTCAAATGAACCTCATTCTTGTTCTCAGTCCTAGGTCTGGGATTTTAATTGGCTGAGGTGGATGCTGTAGTTTTAGCTGCCCTGTTCTACAAAAGAGGTGCCAGACAACACCAACTAGCACACAGAGAGCATTAGGAGACAGTGGGAGAGGGCAGTGTCAATCTCTGCTGAAAGTTTTAATGTTTTACTTTTATAAAAGCAAATTTACTTAATGTTACTGGGCTTTGTGTACAATGTGAGGTAGGAATCTTATTTCACTTTCTTTTATATGAAAATTTTACTCAGCACCTTTTCCCACGGATTTGCAGTGCCACTTTGTTAGGGATCACTTTTCTTTATATTTGCTGGTAAGATTCTGAGCTCTGGACTCTGTTCTACTGGTCATTTTATTTCTAAATCAATGCATTCCTATCAACTCTCTAAACTAACTTGGCTTAATAAACCTTGCTATTTGTTAAGTAATGTTTCCTCCTTTAATCATCAGGTTTTTGTAACACTTTTTGATTTTTTAGCTGTTCTAAAAAATTATTAAATTGGTTTATAATTTTCTATGAAAAAATAGTTTTAGGATTTTCATCAAATTACATACATTTATTGGTTAGTTTGAAAATCTCAATAGCTTTAACAGTATCTTCTTAATATAAGCATGATATATTTATGCATCATTTATCTTTTTCAATACTTTCAAAAGTTTTATAATTTTCATAAAATTATCCACATATGTCATTCATTTATTTACTTATTATTTTTTAGAAGGCTTATTTTTCAAGCTACAATATTTGCTAGCATACTTGTATCATTTTTGATTTTAAAGAAATGTGGGGTTTTTTTTAAGCCATTACTAGTGATGTTTACTGTAGGTTTTTTAAGGTATGTTTTAATAGGTTAAGGAAAGTTCCCTTTTAGAATTAATTTTTACGATGGATAGATGTTAAATGTTATTGAATGCTTTAATTCATCTGTTGAGATGGCTGTATGGTTTTCTTCATCATTTGGAAAATTATGCTAATAACTGATATTCTTTTTTTTTTTAAGATTTTTTTTTTAATTTATTTTTATTTTTTTTTATTTGACAGAGAGAGAGACTGTGAGAGAGGGAACACAGTCAGGGGGAGTGAGAGAGGAAGAAGCAGGCTTCCCGCTGAGCAGAGAACCTGATGTGGGGCTCAATCCCAGAACCCTGGGATCATGACCCAAGCTGAAGGCAGACGCTTAACGACTGAGCCACCCAGGTGCCCCTAATAACTGATTTTCTAATAAACTATTCTAACATCTCTAATATACATTTAAGTTGATGATGATGAACTGTTTTATATATTTATGTTTGTCTTGATATTTTATTTCAGATATGTGCATTATTTTGTGAGCGGGATTAGTCTGTACTTTTTCATTTTTATACTGTTCTTATCTGATTTTAGGTCAAGTTTTGCTATTCTCATAAAATAATTTAATAAATTATAAATAAATTATAAAGAAAATAATTTAATAAAGATTTGCTCATTCTTTGTTCTTTGGAAAAGTTTATAAAAACATTTGAACATTTGGTATAAATTACTAATAAGTAATTTATAGGAACTTTAAAGTTTGTCTAGGTTTTCAAATTCATTGGCATAGTAATTAAAAACATCCTCTTGATATCTTCAAAATCTGATTATATCTCTGCTATGACCTTTTTTTTTAATCTTTTTTTTTTTTAAGATTTTATTTATTTATTTGTCAGAGAGAGAGAGTGAGCGCACAGGCAGGCAGAGTGGCAGCAGAGGCAGAGGGAGAAGCAGGCTCCCTGCTGAGCAAGGAGCCTGATGTGGGACTAGATCCCAGGAGGCTGGGATCATGACCTAAGCCAAAGGAAGCCACTTAACTAACTGAGCCACCCAGGCGTCCCTGCTATGACCTTTTAAAATTTCAAGTATTTTGTATGTATCCTCTCTTTTTTCCATGATTTCTAAAATATGTATGAGATATATATATATGCATGTATGTATGGGCATGTGTGTATGTATACTTGTGTATGTGTGTATGGTTTCTGTGTGGATGGGTATGTGTTTTCTTTTTTAATTTTATTTATTTTTTTAATTTCCTTTCAGTATTCCAGAATTCATTGTTTATGCACATCCAGTGCTCCATGCAATACCTGCCCCCGACAATACCTAACACCAGGCTCACCGAACCTCCCACTCTCCCTCCCCTCCAAAGCCCTCAGTTAGTTCCTCGGGGTCCGCAGTCTCTCATGGTCTGTCTCTCTCTCCAATTTTCTCCAATTCCCTTCTCCTCTCCATCTCCCCATGTCCTCTGTGTTATTCCTTATGCTCCACAAAGAAGCAAAACCATATAATTGACTCTCTCTGCTTGACTTATTTCACTCAGCATAATCTCTTCCAGTCCCATCCATTGATACAAAAGTTGGGTATTCATCCTTTCTGATGGAGGCATAATACTTCGTAGTATATATGGAACCACATCTTCTTTATCCATTTGTCCGTTGAAGCGCATATTTGTTCTTTCCAGTTTGGCAACTGTGGCCATTGCTGCTATGAACATTGGGGTACAGATGGCCTTTCTTTTCACTACATCTTTGGGGTAAATACCCAGTAGTGCAATTGCAGGGTCATACTGAAGCTCTATTTTTAATTTCTTAAGGAATCTCCACACTGTTTTCCAAAGTGGCTGCACAAACTTGCATTCCCACCAACACTGTAAGAGGGTTCCCCTTTCCCCACATCCTCTCCAACACATGTTGTTTACCGTCTTCATCAAGATCAAAAGCTTCTGCACAGCAAAGGAAACAGTCAACAAAACAAAGGCAACCCACAGAATGGGAGAAGATATTCACAAATGACAGTATAGACAAAGGGCTGATATCCAAGATCTATAAAGAACTCCTCAAACTCAGTACACACAAAACAGATAATCATGTCAAAAAATGTGCAGAAGACATGAACAGACAATTCTCCAATGAAGACCTACAAATGGCTATCAGACACATGAAAAAATGTTCATCACCACTAGCCATCAAGGAGAGTCAAATCAAAACAACATTGAGATACCACCTTACTCCAGTTAGAATGGTATGTGTTCTTTTACTGTAAAAAACCTGGCTCTCAACAATACCACATTTACCTATTTGTTCAATTCTATAATACATCTAAAGTAATATTAGAACTACTTCACTATACTCTGTAGTGAGTAAGAATGCTTTTGTTCCTAAAGATGGTTTTGTCTGGGGGGTGCCTGGGTGGCTCAGTCTGTTAAGCTCAGGTCATGATCCCAAGCTCCTGGGATCAAGTCCAGCATCGGGCTCCCTGCTCAGCCTTGAGTCTGCTTCTCCCTCTCCATCTGCCCCTCCACTCCTGCTCATTCTCTCTCCCCCTATCTCTCTTTCTCTCAAATAAATACAATATTAAAAAGATGGTTTTGTCTGGCAAAAATATAGATTCAGCAGCTTTTATCCTTTTTTCCCCTCACCCTTTCAGTGTCCATGTTTTAGCTTTGACTCATATGAACAGATTTTGAATTTTATCTACTGTGACAGTCTCTGTTTTGAACCTGTTATTTTACCTCATTTACATTTGTTATGATTATTGGGTCAGGTATTTGGGATTATTTCTAATATTTCTAGTAATTATATAGTGCTTATGATTCCTATTTGTTCTTTTTTTTTCTTTCTTTCACTTCTCCCACTCCTATCTTGCCTTCATTGAATTGATACATTTTTTGCCTTCTTGTTTGGAAGTTAAATATATGTTATGTTTTTTTTTTATTTTGTTTTTTAAAGACTACTAGTCAAATTTTGATATACATATATAGTTTAGTAATATCAAATATTAATTAATAACCCTACATGAGAACTTCAGAACACTTAACTCTAGTCAGGAGCTTCTCATTCTAAAATGGTATTGCTAGCAAGTATTTTATTTCTGCCCTGTCTTTCACTGTTTCCTCCCACCCATTAAGACTCATATCTCTAGGTTTATGAAAATTTCAAGTATTTCCTATGATTTGTTTCTTGCAACCATATGAACTTTTAAAGGATGAAAGAGCAGCTTGTCCAACTTCACAAATTGGGTGACTCAGCTAAGATCCCACTCCCTCAACACTATGTAAAGACCAGTAATTGATATTATTTTTATTATTAGGCATACAGAATTGTTTTGCCTAATGAAATTATACTCAGAGGAAAGGGAATGCATGTTCAATATTTCAGCTATACCAACAATTTGACTGAGAACATTTTCCTGTTACTCTAAATTTCAGAGAATTCTCTCATTAGAATTTCAGTTCCACCAAAGAAAGATGATGTGTTGAACTAAGTAATTCATTGATAGCTTGCTGTGAAGGAGTTTATCAGTATTCTACGGAAAGCCATAAAGTGAGATCTGCTTCTGACCAAGTGAACTCTAGATCTAGAGTCACACTGGGAAGGAGCATGGAGAAAAGAAAGCCAGGAATAGAAACCTGTGAGACTTGAACAGCCATAACCCAAGGTACTAGGCACCAGAGGTGGACCCTGAGGACAGGATTCAAAATGGTGATGAGCAGCAAATGGTTAACATAACCTCATTCTGCCCTGATGACCAGGTCTTATATGCTTGTGTGATTCTTCCATCAGCCTTATGGGTCCCATTTTGGTTATGGATCAAGGCATTGAGGAAGTGTCAGTGTGAGCCCTCAAGGCTGAGATGGGAGGACAAAGAGGAACAGATTTGAATGAGCAGGATCCATAATCTCTGAGCAAAGTAGAGTGGGGGCATAGCCTGGTCCAGCAAAATGTATTTCTAGGTGCCAGTATTCCAGTGCGATAATCTTAAGTGTCAGATTCAGAGGGTCAGTCGAGGGTCAAGCCATCAGAAGTATGCAAGAAGTCCAGGAGCTCAGGTATTGGTGAAAAGTACAGATGGTTTGCTTTCCTTTGCCTTTTTTTGATGACCTAGTGCATGCCAAGTAATTCATATATATTATCTCTAATGCGCTCAAGAATCTTGGAAAACTGGGGTATTTCCAATCCCTATTCTACATGAAGAAACTGAAAAAGCTTAAGAGACTTGATCATTTTACATCTATCCATCAGTAGAATTAGGGTTTAAATACTAGTTTATTTTACTCCAGCGTCAAGCCTCTCTATCACCATCTCTCAGTGAAATGAACTCCTGTTCTTTTCAAATGGGTCTTGACAGCTCCAACCATGGTTAGACTGAAAAACATACATTTTTCTTTCTTTAAAATATATTGTGGATGGATTTTCTTATTCTGTATCACTTCACATCCTATTTCTCAAGGTATTTTTATTATGCATAAATCTGGAGGCAACTAATAGACATTTAAAAAGTCAGGTCAAAAAATAAGATAGCTGAGAACCAGTATGTGGAAAGTTTACCTACTGTGTTTAATTTTAAAAAGTTTATAGTACCTGTGATAACTGGGTACTTTCTACAAGATGCCCTAGGAATAGTTTTGTGATTTTGGTTTGGGGAAAATTATTTTCTTAATAAGATCTGTGTTCTTATTTAATAGGAATGAGCACTGAAAGATTGTCACTGGTCTTATGTAGATTTGCACAACTTGCCAGAGACAGTAAATAAGATTGTTACTGCAGTTGATTAATTTTCAGAACAAAATTTGCATCTCCTCTCTACAGGGATATTGTTGCCATGGTGATGTTATGACATCAAGCTTTGCACAGAGGGTTGCTGTTTCTTACCTGTAGACTTTGACTGTGATATGTCTGGACCATTTGGGGAAATTATTTATATATGTTAAAGCCAGGGTGTGAGGGTAGAGAAATGTCCATTAAAATGTGAACTCAGTGACTGTTGCAATATCTCTTTCTATTTTGATGTCCATTGTAATATTCTGAATGAGCATAAGTGAGAACATCAAATTATACACTTGTATTTGGATAAATTTAAGCTTCCATAAGGCTTTTTTGTTTGTTTGTTTGTTTGTTTTTTACTCTAGAAAATGTACTCTCCTTTGTAGAAAAATTGCAATCATTGAACACTGGAAAGAATATTGACTTTAAGGGTAGGAAATAGAAATTAAAGTCCAGTATTACTTTTTACTATGTGACTTTTAATTTAATCCTCCCTGAATTTTGTTTTGTTCATTTATAAAATGTGAATAATTTTTGCTGTGGAGAAGACAAAACACCACTTTCCAGGTATAAAGTATCACCATAGGTGAATTTTCTGACAATAGAGCACCCTGATTTGCCATTGGGAAAACTGTCCTCTGCTATTCTCAGTCTATGATGTTCAGATGAGGCCGACAATTTCCTCAGCTGTTGATGAGATTGTGACTTAGAACTGGACAATTATAGTACTGTATCCACTTGGTCATAGTAAATGGTTCAGGAGGGACTTATGACAGAAGCCAAGCCACTGAGAACCCTTCTTGAAATTTCTGTTTATCAAGAGAACTATGCTCTGTTTCAGGCATAGTTGCTTTGCTGGTAGGATATAAGCCTGATTTAATAGACATCTCCATTACCAGTTGAGGATATTCAGAATAAAAATGAATTTGACATAGAAAAACAGCAGAAAGAGTAGATGACACATTTTGACCACTTGAACCCAGTAACATCTACTCCTTAACTTTTCAAAAATTATATGAGGTGACTTATTGCTTAAGCCAATTAGACCTGGGTTTCTCTCCCTTGAAACTGAAGAAATTCTCAATACCAGAATCATCTATCTACTCTTACATATATACAGATTATTTTTTTAATTTAAAATTTTGTTAAATACCTAGAATTTTGCACAAAACTAGAAGGTCAGAGATCAATCTTCTCTTACTTTTCTGTCCTATCCTTTTGGATGTTTCTCAGTTGAATTTTTGTTTTGTTTTTGCTATTTTTTTTTGTACTTTTGTTATTTTACTATTCCTATTTTAGAGAAATGAATTGGGTCAGTTATTTGGTAAATATAACTTTTTCTTTTTTGTGTGTGATGTTCTTATTTTACTGATTTTTTTTTTTAACAGTAAGTAATGAAACAGTGAGACTAGTGATATTGTTCTTGGAGAGGCCAATGGGCAGGAAAAGGAAAACTGATGTCAATGTTCTGCATATATGGAGAAAGAAGAGACTATAAAGGAGAATGAAAATAATGGCAAAGTGTATAGTCTCAAAGTCAAGAGAGTAAATGAAAGATTTCAGGAATGAATTAAAAGTCTGCACATTTAAATATAACATAGCAATCTTTGAATTTGAGAAATTTACTTAATTTACACATTTATAAAAAAGAGAGTTTAGTATTTGCCTTATAGAATTGTGTGAAGATTAAATAAGATAGTATTTTAGGTTGCTCACAAAGCCAGGCATATTCACATATTAGTATGTTGACAGTTAATTTGCTTTAAGGTGCTTTTAGGAAGTTTTAAAGAATGGCATATGTTGTTTACATCCTAATCCAATTTTTTTTTCAGAAATAATGTTTCCAGTAATTCTGAGTTCATTTAGGAAGAACCTTTAGTTATGCCTTGATGATACATAATATCCAAACTGAAAGAGAGTCAGGAACATCTCAGAACACCTTATCAGGAGAACAAGGCTCAGTGACTTGTGATTACATGAGCTAACTCCAGAGAAGTCCAATCTCATAGGGTAGGGCCCAGCTATAGAGCTGAGGATTGAGAATAGCAGTACTGGAAAGACTATACAGAGCCATTGTCCTAGCCTCTGGGGACTTGAGCGTCATGATGTTAGGACCAAAGTAAATGCCCAAGGAACGTGTATCTGAACCCAAAGTCAAAAAAGAATACTCAGCTGAAGAGACCTCATGCTAAAACTTTTGAACTGCTTAATTTTCCAGTGACCAAGTTCAAGATTGATTTTAGAATTTGGAGCAGAGTTGGATTTGCAGGATTTTAACTTTTAAGCAGTTATAAGTTTGTGTCAAGAACTATGGAAGATGATGTCAAATGAACCTGGCTAGCAAAAAAAAGAGAAAGATCATAAAGCAGGAACCAGGCAAGAGATTTCACTGGCTAATTTTCTACATTTTTCTCTGGAGGAAGGCATAGAGAAATTGACTTAAGGACAGGGACTACCCAATGGTACCAATGGCAAAGATGAAATAATAAGGTTAAACATGGACCATGTGGGAAGATAGACATGTGTTTTCTTTGCCTACTTAGTACCTCTCTTGCTTCCCTAATCCACATACGTGGTTTGAGTGAATCTGAACCTCCAGTGAAAGAAGTAAACATATAATCAAAGTTGGGCCAATCAAAGCACTTCATAACCTTAAAGTAATTGAGTATGGGCATGTGACATTTCATCTTAGTTGTCATATTAATGGTCGTAAATTTGTTTGTAATTTATCACTTCTTCAGTGTCTATAGGATCTCTATTGAAATTTCTCATTTCATCCCTGATGGTAATTTCTGTTCTTTCCCTCAATATCTCTCTGTGTCTCTCTGTCTCTGTCTCTCTCCCTCCCTCCCTCCCTCTTCCCTTCATCCCTCTCCTTCTCCCTCCTTATCCCCTCACCCCCATTCCTTTTTCTTGGTCAGTCTAGTTAGAGGGTTTTAACCATTTTGGATTTATTTTCTCTGTTATATTTCTTGTTTCTGTTTCACTGGTTTCTGTTCTTGGTTTACTTTTTTCCCCTTACTACCTTGAGTTTACTTTGTTCTTCTTTTACTAATTTCTTCAAGTAGAAGCTTTAGTTATTCTTTTCAGTCCACATGGCTCTGCACCCCCAAATTATATTATGTTGGGCTTTCATTTTCATTTGTTTAAAATATTTTCTTCTGTTACGCGTTTGTGATTGAAAGTGGAAACCAAGTTACCTGCTTTTTGGGTAGTTAATGCTGAAATAGAGAAAAGAGTATTAGGTACATGAGTAAATTGTTGGAAATCTCATTGGAACTTTAAAGGAGTCTTTTAGAGAGAGGAAGGAAACCATAATTTTCTTAAGAAAGAGAACAAACAGGGTTGATGGAGGGAGGTGGGTGGGGGATGAGCTAAATGGGTGATAGATATTAGGAAGGGCACTTGTGATGAGCACTGGGTGTTCTGTGTAAGTGATGATCACTAAATTCAACTCCTGAAACTAATATCACACTATATGTTAACTAAATAGAATATAAATAACAATTTGAAAAAATAAAAGGCAGTCTTTTAATACCTGATTTGCCGTACAACGCAGTGGTTTAGCATGTAAGAGAAAGATAAGAATATTGGACTCAGATGAACACACATACCAAGCACATCCAGGCTTATGAACCTTGATTCCTGCTTCTATGCTGTGATTTGGTTAATGCCTCCAGCTGCCTCAGGTATGTGTATTTGATGGAGCTACTTGCCTGGACTCATTTCTGAAGAATTTATTCCCCATCATGGTCATGCAGCAAGGGATATTTGAATTACAGCAATGTTAAGTTTATTAGACAGAGTAATTTTAAATTTTGGATGGGAACATTTAAACTGAGGAACACGTTTGAATCCTAAACGATTTACGTTGGTGTTGTGTTTGTTTTTTTTTTTTATAGTTACTGTCATAAGCAGCGTTTTTAAGAGGAATTTGAACTAATATGCATTTAAAAATGAGCAATTTCTATTTTACTTGCTTGACAGTCAAAGACAGGAAATAATATAGAAGAGGGAAAAAAATAATTTAGAATAGAGGATGAAATAACATGGTGGGAGGCTGGAGTCCAGGTTGTAGATTTTTTTAAAAATCAAGAGCAGTGATAGGAAGGAAGGAAGAGGGGAAGAATAAGGAAGAATGAGTATTTGAGATATTTGCGTGGGTCAGTGAGTTAAAGCCTCTGCATTCGGCTCAGGTCATGATCCCCGGGTCCTGGGATCAAGCCCCTCCTGGGGCTCTCTGCTCAGCAGGGACCTGCTCCCCCCACCCCACCCCGCCTCTCTGCCTACTTGTGATCTCTGTCAATTTAAAAAAAAAAAAAAATCTTTAAAAAAGAAAAAAGAAGGGGTATTTAAGAAGAAAGCTCCCAAATATTGAATATTAAGTTTTTTTGTGTTTCTGTGATGTAAATACTCCCAATATCTCAAATCTTCCTGGGTGGCAGGGGAAGTCCTGGGGTGTGGCTCAGGGGTCCCCGATCTGGAGGGCTTGGGGGCCAGGGATCTGGGGACGGAAGCCTGAAAACCCAGCACAGAGTCATGGTTAGGGCCTAGGGGCATGGCAGGCCTCATCTGCTGGTTCTGAGGTGGGCTTCCCAGTGGGCTGAGTAGAAGGCGGGAGTTGCCAGCTTTCTGTGGTTATTCAGAAGGCGGGTGCCCTGGCCTTTAGAGCTCTTTCTCAAGAGGTTTGGACTACAACCACTCTGGACCACAGGGCAGCCCCAGGCAGCTTCCCTGTGTGCCCCTGTCATGGGAAGCAAATTCGCTGGGAGTTTCCGACCAATTCTCACAAGCTTTCTGCCCAAATTGATAGTGATTTGGACAGAGAGCACGTGAGAATTGGCCAGCATTGTGCAGCGATTCAGGCCGCTCCTGCGCCTGGTGTTTGGAGCACTTTCTCCCTAGGTTTGTGAGGCCGGGCCCACATGACTCCCATGAGGTCCCCTGCTCAGGCGAGCTCCCGGGGGGCAGAGTTGAGGGTGGGTGTCAGATGGCACATCAGGTTCCGGGTTATGCCCCAGAGTGCGCTGAAGGTGGGGATGGCCTCGGGAGCATGCAGGTTTTTCCTGCTCTTGAGGGTCCTGCACAGCTCCAAATGCATGGTTTCCTCCTGGGTGGCACTCGGAGTCCTGCAGTGTGGCTAAGGGGTCACCAATATAGAGGGCTTGGGGGCCAGGACTCTGGACACAGAAGCCTGGGAACCCAAACTAGGATTAGGGTTGGGGCCTAGGGGCATGGCAGGCCTGATCTGCCTATGCTGAGGTGGGCTCCCCGGGGAGCTGAGTTGAGGGTGGGGGTCAGGTGGTGCATCAGGCTCTGGGTTTGTGGCCAGGGGGGACGCAAAAGGTGTGGGTGTCCTCAGGGGGGCATGCAGTTTCCTCCCACTCAGGTTTTTGTGCAGCTCCAACCAGCATGCTTTCCTCCTGGGTGGAAGGAGTCCTGGGGTGTGGCTAAAAGGTCCCAAATCTGGAGGGCATGGGGGCCAGGCCTCTGGGGACGGAATCCTGAAAACCCAGACTAGGGTTAGGTTAGGGTCTAGGACATGGCAGGCCTGATCTGGCAGTGCTGAGGTGAGGTTCCTGCGGGGCAGCGGTGGGGGATGTGGGGGGCTTGAGTTGAGGGCGGGGATCATGCTGCTGGGTGTCAGGCTGTGGATTTGTGTCCAGGGGGCCATTGAAGGTGGGGGTGACCTCAGGGAGTCATGGAGGTTTCTTCCTCTCAGATGGTTTTGTGCAGTTCCCAATGGCACAGTTTCCTTCTTGGGGGCAGTTGGAGTCCCATGGTGAGGTTCTGGTATCCCCAGTCTGGAGGGCTTGGGGGCCAGGACACTGGGACAGAAGCCTGAAAACCCAACATAGGGTTACAGTTAGGGTATAGTTGCATGGCAGGCCTGATTTGTTGGCACTGAGGCGGGCTCCCCAGGGGGCTAAGTTGAGGGCATGGGACAGGCTCAGTGTCAGTGGACCTGCTCATATTTGTGTCCAGGAGAACTTTGAACATCTACCCCCTTGGCAACTTTCAAGTACAAGTCTTCCCCACATTTCTGAAAGTTCGTGGTAAGACACTTGGTTTTTTGGAGAGACTTACGTTATTATCCAGCTCCAGTAGCAGGAAGAAACCTGAAAAGGATTTCTCTCTTACGAAAAATATCAAAGAATGGGCATCGCATTCAGCATCTGTTTTGTGGGGAACCACCACAGAGGCAGCGTGCACCACAACCAGCTCCTTCTTGGGCACTGCTCTCCACGTCCAGCCACCAGCGCTTTGAATTGTGTCTGTGAGCATCTACTGTGCTTTATCTCCATTTATTTTGGTGTCTGAGCATGCTTACTCATTTTTCTGTAGAAATGAATGGTCATTTCTTTTTCACCATTTCACCATTTCTGCTGTGAAAGGTTTCCTAAGAACACTGTACTTTCAAGTAGCGGGGGAGCCTGTTCCCCATCCCGCAGGGTTAGATTTCGTCTCCATGCTGCACAGAACATTCCATGACTTGTGGATTTTATCACTCAAACATGCCACCTTTGACCCATTTACCCCCACCATCCCTGAATCTGGCAACTACTCATCTGTTCTCATTATCTATGTGTTCGGTATTTTTTTTTTTTTTCCATGTGGAATATCCATGAGAACCTCTGGTGTTTTTCTTTCTGTGTCTGAGTTACTTAGCATAGGGCTCCCAAGGTCAATGTTTCCATGTCTGGTTATTGTGAATAATGCTGCCGTGAACATGGGAGTTCATCTCTCTTTTGGAGTGTGTTTTTGTGTCTCCAAGGAAATACTCAGTAGAGCAATTACCAGGTCGTGTGGTAGTTGTGTTAATTTTTTCCAGAAACTCCATAGCGTTTGTCACAGTGGCTACACCAATTTCCATTCCCACCAACAATGCACAGGGTCCCCTTGTGTACACACTCTGGACCACACCTGGTGTGAGGTGATAGCTGATTGCGGTTTGACTTCTGTTTCCCTGACGACAATTAGTGATGCGGAACAACTTTCTGTCTGTTGGCCACCTGTATGCCATCTTTGGAAAGTATCTATTCACATATTCTCTCCAGTTTTTATTAGTTTTTGTTTGGATTTGAAGGAGTGGTTTGTGTATTTTGGATATTAGCCTGTTCTCACACATAGGACTTGCAGATATTTTTTTTCATTGGGAGGTTGCCTTTTAAGGGTTTGATGGTTTCTTTAGTCATGCACAAATTTCAATTTGATGTCCTTCCACTTGTTTATTTTTGCTTTTGTTTCCTTTGCTTTTTGTGTCTGATGTAAAAGTCTCTTCCCCAAAACCAATATCAAGAATCTTACTACCTGTGTTTTTTTCTTGGAGGTTTATGGATTCAGTTCTTATGTTCAGGTCTCTCATCCATTCGTAATGTGCATGTGCGGTGTAAGAAAGTGATCCAGTCACATTCTTCTGCATTTAGTGTCCAGTTTTCCCAATACCATTCACTGAAGCGACAGTCCTTTCCCCATTGTATATTTTCTGCTGTCTCATAAGCTAAAACCATACATGTGTGGGTTAGTTTCTGGGGTTTCTTTCTTTCTTTCTTTCTGTCTGTCTGTCTTATAGTTTATTTGTTGGGAAAATATTTTCCCTGTCGGAATATATGCAGTGTGGACTTCATTGATGATGTCTTCATACTCTTTGTTAGGACATTTCTCTGACATCTGTGTTTTTATACATGAGTAGCTGGATCTATAGCTTTCAACATGTTGAACATTTGGGCAGAACTACTTAAGTAGTGTTCTGTCTTCCATCAGACACCAGATTGTGTCTGATTGTCTTTTTCTGTGATGTTCTCAGTTGTGATGATGGATATCTACAATTTCTTTTCTGTGGTATGTTTATTAACATGAATTTAATATTTCTGAAAGGTGTGGATTCTAAATCATCCTCATTTTATAATATATATTTATTTAAAATAATGTGTTTAAAGAAATGCTTTTATTGGAAACAAACGTTGGAACAGAACATCAATATTATTCCCATTCAGAGTTAATAATTCTTTCAGAGCTATGTTTAAATATACCTTTAATATATGAATGAATAAACTTTGCCAAAAGTACTATGATTATCAGTTTCTGAGCTTTCCATTGTGTTCCACTGACCTGTGTGTCTTTTTTAATGCCAGTATCATACTGTTTTGATGACAACAGCTTTGTCATCTAGCTTGAAATTGGAGTGTGGTGACTCCATGTCACTTAGTCACTTGCTTGCTTGCTTCCTATCAGTGAGATTATTTATTTATTTTTACATAGTTTATATTTGTATTCTAAATATTTTTCTTTCACTTCTTTTTTATTATGATCATATAATGTGTTATTCCAGGGGTACAGGTTTGAGATCCTTCATTTTACACAGCACTCAGTGCTCACCACAGCACATACCCTCCTCATGCCCATCACCGAGCCACCCCATTCCCCCACCTCCCTTCCCTTCAGAAACCCTCAGTTTGTTTCCTGAGTTCAAGTGTCTGTTATGCTCTGGTCTCCCTCTCTGGTTTCATCTTGCTTCCTTTTTTCTTCCCTTCCCCTATGATCCTCTGTCTTGTTTCTTAAATTCCGCATATCATCCATGAAATAGGTCAAACAGAGAAGGACAATGAAAATTATCCTTCTTTGATTGACTTATTTCGCTTAGCATAATACCCTCTCATTTCATCCATGTCATTGCAAATGGCAAGATTTCATTTTTGGATGGCTGTGTCATATTCTATTCTTTGTCCTATCTATTCATCTGTCTATGGACGTCTGGGCTCTTTGCATACTTTGGCTCTTGTGGGCATTGCTGCTATAGACATTGGGGTGTAGGTGCCCCTTCAGATCACTCCATTTGTATCTTTGGGGTTAATACCTGGTAGTGCAATGGCAGGGTTGCAGAGTAGCTCTATTTTCAACTTCTTGAGGAACCTCCACACTGTTTTCCAGGGTGGCTTCACCAGTTTGCATTCCCACCAACAGTATAAAAGGGTTACCCTTTCTCCACATCCTCGCCAACACCTGTCTTTTCCTGACTTGTTCATTTTAGCCTTTCTGACTGGTGTAACATGGTATCTCATTATGGTTTTGATTTGCATTTCCCTAATGTTGAGGGATGTTGAGCACTTTTTTAAAAGTGTCTGTTGGCCATTTGGGTGTCTTTGCAGAATGTCTGTTCATGTCTTTGGCCTATCTCTTGATTGGATTATTTGTTCTGTGGGTATTGAATTTGGTAAGTTCTTTCTAGATTTTGGATATGAGCCCTTTATCTGATATGTCACCTGAAAATATCTTATCTCATTCTGTTCATTGTCTTTTGGTTTTGTTGACTGTTTCCTTTGGTGTGTAAAAGCTTGTTATCTTGAGGAAAACTCAACAGGTCATTTTTGGTTTTGTTTCCCTCTCCTTTGGAGATGTGTCTAGCAAGAACTCAAAGACCTATGGCTGAGGTCAAAGAGGTTGCTGCCTCTGTTCTCAAGGATCTGAATGAGTTCCTGTCTCACATTGAGGTCTTTCATCCATTCAGAATCTGTATTTTGTGTATGGTATAAGGAAATGGTTTAGTTTTATTCTTCTGCATGTGGCTTTCCAATGTTCTAGCACAATTTGTCGAATAGACATTTTTCCCTGGTTGGATTTCTTTCCTGCTTTGAGGAAGATTATTTGACCCTAGAGTCGAGGGTCCATTTTTGGTTTTTGTATTCTGTTCCATTGATCTGTGTGTCTGTTTTTGTGCCAGGACCATACTTGTCTTGATATTACAGCTTTGTAATATAGCTTGAATTCTGCAATAGGGTTGCTACCAGCTTTGGTTTACTTTTCCAACTTCCATTGGCTATTCAGGGTCTTTTCTGCTTCCATACAAAATTGTGGATTATTTATTCCAGTTTTCTGAAAAATGTGTATGGTATTTTGATATGGATTGCAATGAACCTGTGGATTGTTCTAGGTAACATAGGCATAGAATTTGCCTGCATTGTGCATTGATTTGGAACAGCACGCATGCCCAGTGTTTGGAGTGCTTTCTTGCTAGGGTTTGTGACCCAAAGGGGCACCCAAGGTGGGGGTGGCCTCAAGAGGACATTCAGGGTTCTCTTACTCTGAGGATTTTGTGAAACTCCAACTGGCACAGTTTCATCCTGGGTGGCAGAAGGAGTCCTAGGGAGTGGCTCAAGGGCCCCCAGTCTGGAGGACTTAGGGGCCAGGCCTCTAGGGACTAAAGCCTCAAGACACAACCTAGGGTTAGGGTTGGGGCCTAGGGGCATGGCAGGCCTGCTCTGCCTGTGCTGAGATGGGTGCCCCAGGGACTGGGTTCAGGGTGGGTGTCAGGTGGCACGTCAGAATCCGGGTTTGTGGCCAGGGTGGCACCCAACAGTGGGGGTGACCTCAAGGGGACATGTAGGCTTCTCCCACTCTGAGCTTCCTGCACAGCTCCAAATGACACAGTTTCCTCCTGGTGGCAGAAGGAATCCTTGGGTGTGGCTCAAGGGTCCCCAATCTGGAGGGCTTGGGGGCCAGGACTCTGGGGACAGAAGCCTGGAAACCCAGGCTATGGTTAGGGTTAGGGCCTAGGGGCATTGCAGGCAGATTCTGTTGACGCTGAGACGGGCACCCTGGGAGGCTTGGTTGAGGGTGTGGGTCAGGCATTATGTTAGAATCTGGGTTTGCGGATGGGGCGGGGGGGACACAAACAGTGGGGGTGGCTTCTGGGGGGCATGCAGGTTTCTCCCACATTGAGGGTTCTGCGCAGCTCCAAATCGCACAGTTTCCTCTGGGTGGTAGTCAGAGTCCTGTGGTGTGGCTTAGGGGTCCCGGATCTGGATGGCTTGGGGGCTAGGCCTCAGGGGATGGAAGCCTAAAAAGCCAACAAAGGATTAGGATTAGGGCCTAGTGACATGGCAGGCCCATTGTTCCAGTGTTGAGGCAGGATCCTGGGGGGTTGAATTGAAGGAAGCATACAGTTTTTTCCAGCTCTAAGGATTCTGTGCAGCTCCAAATGACCCAGGTTCCTCCTAGGTGGAATGTGGATTCCTGGGGTGTGGTTTAGGGGTTCCCAATCTGAAAGGCTTGGGGGCCAAGCCTTTGGGGACAGAAGCCTGAAAACCCAACCTAGGGTTAGGGATGGGGCCTAGGGCATGGCAGGCCCAATCTGCCTGCCTTGAAGTGGTATCCCCGAGGGACAGAGTTGATGGAGAGGGTCAGGCAGCCCCTGGCACTATGGGTTTGTGCCCAGCCGGGCCGTCGATTCTTGGGATGGCATCAGGGGGCATGCTGGTATCTACTGCTCAGAGGGTTTTGAGCAGCTCCAAATGACAGGGTTTCTCCTGATGGCCAAGTCATACATTGTGACTCAGGGATTCCCAATCTGGAGGGCTTAGGGGCCAGACCTCTGAAGACGGAAGACTGAAAACCCAACCTAGGGTTACGATTAAGGCCTAGAGGCATGGCAGGCCCAAACTGCCTGCATTGAGGGGGGCTCCCCAGGGGCCTGAGTTGAGGGCTAAGGTCAGGGGGTGCTTCAGACTCTATTTTTGTATTGAGAGGGGCCGTCGATTCCAGAAGTGGCCACAGGAGGGCATGCTGGCTTCTCCTGCTCTGAGAGTTCCCTGCAACTCTGAAGGGCATGGTTTCCTCCTGGGTGGCAGACGACGTCCGACGTTGTTCCCAGTCATCCCCACTCTGGAGGGCTTAGGGTCAGGCTTCTGGGGATAGAAGCCTGAACACCCAACGTAGTTAGTGTTAGGGTTAAGGCCTAGGAGCATGGCAGAGCTATTCTGCGGGTGCTGAGAGGAGCGCCCCAGGGTGCTTAGTGAAGGGCATGGGTTAAGCATTGCATCAGCCTCTGGGTTTGTGTCCCGGGGGGTTAAGCATTGCATCAGCCTCTGGGTTTGTGTCCCGAGGGGCCTTCAAAGCTTGGGGGGCTTCAGAGGGGCATGCATGTTTCTACTGTCCTGAGGGTTCTGCGCAGCTCTATATGGCACTGTTTCCTTCTGGGTGGGAGGCAGAGACCTGTGTTGTGTCTCAGGGGTCACCAATACAGAGGGTTTGAGGGCCAGGCTTCTGGAGACAGAAGTCTGGAAACCCAAGCTAGGGTTAGGGTTAGGGGTTGGGGCATTGCAGGCACATTGTTAGGATTAGGGCCTAGAAGCATGGCAGACCCATTCTGCTGGCGCTGAAGTGGGCACCTCTGGTGGCTTGTTTGAGGGCATGGAACAGGCATCTCGTTAGAATCCAGGTTTGAGGATGGGATACGCAGTAGGTGGGGTGATTTCAGGGGGGCATGCAGGTTTTTCCTGCACTGAGGGTTCTGGTAGCTCCAAATGACATGGATTCCTCCTGGGTGGCAGGTGTACTCCTGGTATGTAGCTCAGGGGTCCCCAGTTTGGAAGGCTTGGGGGCCAGGACTCTGGACACAGAAGCCTGGAAACCCAAGCTAGGGGTTAGAGTTAGTGCCTAGGAGCATGGCAGGCTCAATCTCCTGGTGCTGAGACGTGTGCCTTGTGGGGCATAGTTGAGGGTATGGGTCAAGGGGCAAGTCAGTCTCTTGGTTGGTAACCAGAGTGGTCGTCGATGATGAGGATAACCTCAGGGGGACATGCAGGTATCTCCCGCTCTAACCATTCTGCGCAGCTCCAATCGACATGGTTTCTACTTGGGTGGAAGTTCAGGTCCTCTGGTGTGACTCAGGGCTCATCAACATAGAGGGCTTGGGGGCCGGCCCTCTGGGGACAGTAGCCTGGAAACTCAAGCTAGGGTTAGGGTTAAGGCCTAAGAGCATGGCAGGCCCATACTATTGGTGCTGAGACAGCGGCCCCAAGGGGCAGAGTTGAGGGCAAGGGTCAGGTGTCACCACAGAATCTGGGTTTGTGTCCAGGGCCCTGTGAAACTTGGGGTGCTCTCAGAGGGTCATGCAGGTTATTTCCGCTCTGAGGGTTCTGCAAAGCTCCAAATGGCACTGTTTCCTCCTGGGTGGCAGTCGGGAGTCCTGCAGTGTGGCTCAGCTGTCCCCAATCTAGAGTGTTTAGTGGCCAGGACTCTGGGAAGAGAAGCCTGGAAACTGAACCTAGGGTTAGGATTAAGGCCTAGGGGCATGGCAGGCCCTATCTGCCTGGGGTGAGGTGGGCTCCCAGGGGCTGATTTGAGGCCAAGAGTCAGGTGGCACCTCAGACTCTAGGTGTGTGTCCAGCCAGCTGTTGATGCTGGGGGAGGCCTCAGGGGGGCATGCATTTTTCCCTGGATCTGAGGGTTCTTTGCAGCTCCACAGGACACTGTTTCCTCCAGCCTGGTAAGCGGATTCTGGCGGTGTGGGCTGGGGTCCACAATTAGTTGGGCTTTGGGGCCAGGCCTCTGGGGACAGAAGACTGGAAACACAAGCTAGGGTTAGGGTTGGGGCGTAGGGGCATGGCAGGCTCGCTCTGCCGACGCTGAGGCGGACTCCCCAGGGGACAGAGTTGATGGCGAGGGCAAGGCATCGCCTCAGACTCTGGGTTTGTGCCTAGCTGGGCAGTCGATGCTGGGGGTGGCATTAGAGGACATACAGGTTTCTCTAGCTCTGAGCATTCTGCTTAGCTCCAAATGGCATGGCTCTCTCCTGGGTTGTAGGCGGAGCCTTGGGTGTGGCTCAGGGGTCCCCAATCTGGAGGGCCTGGGGGCCAAGACTCTGGGGACAGAAGCCTGAAAACCCAACCTAAGGTTAGGATCAGGATCTACGGGCATGGCTGGCCTAATCTGCCTACACTGAGGTGGGGTCTCCAGGGAGCTGAGTTGAGGGCGAAGGTGAGGTGAAGCCTCGGACTCTGGGTTTATGCCCAGCCAGGCCGTCTATGCTGGGGATGGCCTCAGGGGGCAAGTATTTTTCCCTGGCTATGAGGATTCATTGCAGCTCCAAACTGCAGTGTTTCTTCCAGGGCGGTAGGTGGAGACCTGTGGTGTGGCTAAGTGGTCCTCAATCATGAAGGATTGTGGGCCAGGAATCTGGGGACAGAAGCCTGAAAATTCAAGCTAGAGTTAGGGTTGGGTCCTAAGAGCTTGGCAGGCCTGCTCTGCCTGCACTGAGGCGAGATCCCCGGGGGACAGAGTTGAGGGCGAGGGTCAGGCATTGCCTCAACTCTGGGTTTGTGTGTAGCCAGGTTGTTGATGCTGGCAGTGGCACCAGGGGGCAAGCAGGTATCTCTCGCTATGAGGGTTCTACACAGCTCCAAATGACAGGGTTTCCACCTGGGTGTCAGACCAAGTCTGTGTTTTGACTCAGGGGTTCCCAATCTGGAGGTCTTAGGGGCCAGTCCTTTGAAGGCGGTAGCCTGGAAACCCAAGCTAGAGTTAGGTTTAGGGGTTAGGGACATTGCAGGCACATTGTTGGGATTAGGGCCTGGAAGCATGGCAGACCCATTCTGCTGGCGCTGAAGTGGGTGCCCCTGGAGGTTTGTTTGAGGGCGTGGGTCAGGCATCTTGTTAGAACCCAGGTTTGAGGACAGGGGAGTCACAATAGGTGGGGGTGGCCTCAGGGAGGCATGCAGGTTTTTCCCCCGCTCTGAGGGTTCTGGCAGCTCCAAATGGCATGGTTTCCACTGGGTGATAGGCGGAGTCCTGAGTGTATAGCTCAGGATTCCCCAATTTGGAAGGCTTGGGGGCCAGGACTCTGGACACAGAAGCCTGGAAACCCAAGGTAGGGTTAGGGTAAGTGCCTAGGAGGATGGCAGACCCAGTCTCCTGGTGCTGAGACGTATGCCCCGTGAGGCATAGGTGATGGTGTGGGTCAAGGGGTAAGTCAGTCTATGGGTTGGTAACCAAGGCGGTCATTGATGCTGAGGATAACCTCAGGGGGACATGCAGGTATCTCCTGCTCTGAGGGTTCCGCGCGGCTGCAGTTGACAGGTTTCCACCTGGGTGGCAGGCTGAGGCCTCCGATGTGACTCAGGGCTCATCAATATAGAAAGCTTGGGGGCCAGGACTCTGGGTACAGAAGCGTGGAAACCCAAGCTAGCTTACGGTTAGGGGCTAGGAACACAGCAGGCCCATTATGCTAGTACTGAGGCTAATACTGCCCTGGGGGTCTTGTGTGAGGGCATGGGTCAGGCATCTTGTTAGAATCTGGGTTTGTGGACAGGGGGTATACAATATGTGGGGGTGGCCTCAGAGGGGCATGCAGGTTTTTCCTGTTCTGCAGGTTCTACACAACTCCAAATGGCACAGTTTCCTCCTGGGTAGCAGGCGGAGTCCTGCAGTGTGGCTCAGGGGTCACCAATATAGAAATCTTGGGGGCCAGGACTCTGGACACAGAAGCTTGGAAACCCAAGCTAGGTTAGGGTTAGGGCCTAGGAACATGGCAGGCCCAATCTCCTGGTGCGTCTCCCCAGCGTCGGCAGAGCGGGCCTGCCATGCAAATAGGCCCCAACACTAACCCTAGGTTAGGTTTTCATGCTCATGTCCTCAGAGGTCTGGCCCCTAAGCCCTCTAGATTAGAAACCCCTGAGTCACACCGCAGGAATCTGCCAGCCAGTCTGGATGAAACAGTGTCATGTGGGGCTGCCAGAAACCCTCAGAGCCAGGGAAAAATGCATAATCCCCTGAGTCCAACCCTGCATCAACAGCCCGGCTGGCCACAAACCCAGAGTCTGAGGCACTGCCTGATCCATGCCCTCAACTCACCCCTGGGGAGCACGCCTCAGTGCAGGCAGACCAGACCTGCCAAGCCCCTAAACCTTAACCATAACCCTAGGTTGGGATTTCAGGCTTCTGTCTTCAGAGGTCTGGCCCCTAAGCCATCCAGATTGGGAACCCCTGTGTCACACCATAGAACTCTGCCTGCCTCCCAGATAGAACCGTGTCATTTGGAGCTGTGCAGAACCCTCAGAGTGGCAGAAACCTTCATGCCCCACTGAGGGCACCACAAGCTTCAAAAGCCCCCCAGGACACAAACCCAGAATCTGAGGCGACGTCTGACCCTCGCCCTCAACTCTGTTCCCCTAGAGCCCGCCAAAGTGCAGGCAGAGTGTGCCTGCTATGCCCCTAGGTCCCAACCCTAACCCTAGGCTAGGTGTCAGGCTTCTATCCCCAGAGGCCTGACCCAATGCCCTCCAGAGTGGGGATGACTGGGAACAACGCCGGACTTCGTCTGCCACCCAGGAGGAAACCATGCCCTTCAGAGTGGCACCGAACTCTCAGAGCAGCAGAACCAGCACGCCCCCCTGTGGCCACTCCCAGAATCAATGGCCCCTCTCAGTACAAAAACAGAGTCTGAAGCACCCCCTGACTTTGTCCCTCAACTCACTCCCCGGGGGAGCCCGCCTCACCGCAGGCAGATCAGACCTACCATGCCCCTAAACCTTAACCATAAACCGAGGTTGGGTATTCAGGCTTCTGTCTTCAGAGGTCTGGCCCTCTAAGCCTGCCAGATTGGAAACCCCTCAGTCACACCGCAGGACTTGGCCTGCCACCCAGGTGGAAACCGAGTCATTTGGAGCTGCTCAGAACCCTCAGAGCGGGAGTTACCTGCATGCCCCCCTGAGGCTATCCTCAGCACGATGACCCCTCTACTCACTAACCCAGAGACTGACATGCCCCTTGACCCATGCCCTAAACTCTGCCCCCAGAGACTCCTGTCTCAGTGCCAGTAGAACGGGCCTGCTGTGCTCCTAGGACTTAACCCTAATCCTAGCTTGGGTTTCCTGGCTTCTGTGTCCAGAGTCCTGGCCCCCAAGCCCTCCAGATTGGGGACCCCTGAGCCACACCCAAGGCTCTGCCTACCACCCAGGATGAAACCATGCCATTTGGAGCTAAACAGAATGATCAGAGCAGGAGAAAACTGGGTACCCCGTGATGCCACCCCCAGTATTGACAGCTTAGCTGGACACAAACCCAGAGTTAAGGTGACTCCTGACCCTCGCCCTCAACTCTGTCTCCCAGGGAGCCCGCCTCAGTGCAGGCAGAGTGGGCCTGCTATGTCCCTAGGCTCAAACCTTAACCTTAGCTTGGGTTGCCAGGCTTTTGTGTCCAAAGTCCTGGCCCCAAGCCCTCTATATTGGTGACCCCTGAGCCATACCGCAGGACTCCGCGTGCCATCTGGGAGGAAACCATGCCATTTGGAGCTGCACAGAACCCTCAGAGTGAGAAAAACCTGCATGCTCCCCTGAGGATCCCCACCTATTGTGTGCTCCTGTCCACAAAACCGAATTCTAACAAGATGCCTGACCCACGCCCTCAAACATGACCCCTGGGGCGCCCATCTCAGCGTCAACATTATGTACCTGCAATACCCCTAACCCCTAACCCTAACCCTAGCTTGGGTTTCCAAATGACTCGGTTTCCACCTGGGTGGCAGGCCGAGTCCTGCAGTGTGACTGAGGGGCTCCCAATCCAGCAGGCTTAGAGGGCCTGACCTCTGAAGACAGAAGCCTGAATACCCAACCTCGGTTTATGGTTAAGGTTTAGGGGCATGGTAGGTCCGATCTGCCTGCGGTGAGGCGGGCTCCCGGGGGGAGTGAGTTGAGGGACAAAGTCAGGGGGTGCTTCACACTGTTTTTGTACTGAGAGCGTCCGTTGATTTAGGCCCTCTGTCCCCAGAGGCCTGGCCCCCAAGCCCTCTATATTGGTGACCCCTGAGCCACACGACAGGACTCCGCTTGCCACCCAGGAGGAAACTGCCATTTGGAGCTACGCAGAACCCTCAGAGCAGGACTAACCCCCTCTGAGGGTACCCCAAGCTTCTAAGGCTCCCCAGGACACAAACCCAGAGGCTGATGCGATGCTTAACCCATGCCCTCCACTAAGCCCCCGGGGACGCCCATCTCAGCACCTGCAGAATGACTCTGCCATGCTCCTAGGCCTTAACCTTAACCCTAGGTTGGGTGTCAGGCTTCTATCCCCAGAAGCCTGACCCTAAGCCCTCCAGAGTGGGGATGACTGGGAACAACTCTGGACTTCGTCTGCCACCCAGGAGGAAACCATGCCCTTCAGAATTGCAGGGAGCTCTTAGAGCAGGAGAAACCAGCATGCCCCCATGTGGCCACCCCCCGAATCAATGGCCCCTCTCAGTACAAAAAGAGTCTGAAGCACCCCCTGACTTCAATCCTCAACTCAGTCCCCCGGTGATCGTGCTTCAGTGCAAGCAGATCGGGCCGTCATGCCCGTAAACCTTAACTGTAACCTGAGGTTGGGTTTTCAGATTGGGAACCCCTGAGTCACACCGCAGGACTTGGCCTGCCACCCAGGTGGAAACCGAGTTATTTGGAGTTGCGAAGAACCCTCAGAGCGGGAGTTACCTGCATGCCCCCTGAGGCTATCCTCAGCATCGATGACCCCTCTGCTCACTAACCCAGAACCTGATGTGCTCCTTGACACACGCCCTCAACTCTCCCCCCGAGGAGCCTGTCTCAGCACCAGTAGAATGGGCCTACCATGCTCCTAGGCCTTAACCCTAATCCTAGCTTGGGTTTCCTGACTTCTGTCCCTAGAGTCCTGGCCACCAAGCCCTCCCAACTGGGGACCCCTGAGCCACACCCAAGGCTCTGCCTACCACCCAGGACGAAACCGTGCCATTTGGAGCTAAGCAGAATGATCCAAGTGGGAAAAACCTGCATTACCCATGATGCCACTCCCAGTATCTACGGCCTGGCTGGGCACAAACCACCAGTCTGAGGAAACGACTGACTGTCGACTTCAACTCTGTCTCCCAGGGAGCTCGCCTCAGCGCAGGCAGAGTGGGCCTGCTATGCCTCTAGGTCCCAACCCTAAACCTAGCTTGGGTTTCCAGGCTTCTCTGTCCAGAGTCCTGGCCCCCAAGCTCTCTATATTGGTGACCCCTGAGCCACAACGCAGGACTCCACGTGCCATTTGGGAGGAAACCATGCCCTTTGGAGCTGCACAGAACCCTCAGAGCAGGAAAAACCTCCATGCCCCCGAGGCCACCCCCACGAATTTCATGCCGCCTGTCCACAATCCCGGATTCTAACAAGATGCCTGACCACACCCTCAAAAAAGACCCTCGGGGCGCCTGCCTCAGCGCCAGCAAAATGGGTCTGCCATGTTCCTAGGCCCTAACCCTAACAATGTGCCCACAATGCCCCTAACCCCTAACTCTAATCCTACCTTGGGCTTCCAGGCTTCTGTCCCCAGAGGCCTGGCCCCCAAGACCTCTTTATTGGTGATCCCTGAGCCATACTGCTGTACTCTGCCTGCCACCCAGGAGGAAACCATGCCATTTAGAGCTGCGCAGAACCCTTAGAGCAGAAGAAACCTGCATGACACTCTGAGGGCACCCCAAGCTTCTAAGGATCCCCAGGACACAAACCCAGATTCTGGGGCAACACCTGACACTCACCCTCAACTCTCTCCCCCAGAGAGCCCACCTCAGTGCAGGCAGAGCGGGCCTGCCATGCCCCTGGGCCCCAACCCTACCCCTAGGTTGGGTGTTCAGGCTTCTATCCCCAGAAGCCTGACCCCAAGTCCTCCAGATTGGAAATGACTGAGGAACAACACAGGACTTCATCTGCACCCAGAAGGAAACCATGCCCTTCAGAGTTGCGGGGAAATCTTAGAGCGGGAGAAACCAGCATGCCCCCATGTGGCCACTCCCGGAATCGACGGCCCCTCTCAGTACAAAAGCTGAGTCTGAAGCACCCCCTGACCTTAGCCCTCAACTCAGCCCCCTGGGAAGCATGTCTCAGCGCTGGCAGATGGGGCCTGTCATGACCCTAGGCCCTAAACCCAACCCTAGGTTTGGTTTTCAGGCTTCCATCTTCAAAGGTCTGGGAACCCCTGAGTCACACCCCAGGATTTGGCCTGCCACCCAAATGGAAACCCTGTCATTTGGAGCTGTGCAGAACCCTCAGAGTGGGAGATACTTGCATGCCCTGTGATGGCAACCCTAGTATCAACGGCCTGGTTGGGCACAAACCCAGAGTCTGAGGTGACACCTGACCCTTGCAATCAACTCTGTCTCCCAGGGACCCCGCCTCATTGCAGGCAGAGCGGGCCTGCCATGCCTCTAGGCCCTACTGTAATCCTAGGTTGGGTATTCAGGCTTCTGTCTTCTGAGATCTGGCCCCTAAGCCCTGCAGATTGGGAACCCCTGACTCACAATGCAGGACTAGGCCTGCCACCCGGGGGAAATCATGTCATTTGGAGCTGTGCAGAATCCTCAGAGCAGGAGATACCTGTATGCACCCCGGAGACTACCCTCACCATCGACAACCCCTCTGGTCACTAACCCAGAGAGTAACATGCCCCTTGTCCCATGCCCTCCACTATGCCCCCTGTGTCGAATGTCTCTACCCCATGAGAATGGGCCTGCCATGCTCCTAGGACCTAACTCTAACCCTAGCTTGGGTTTCCAGGCTTCTGTCCCCAGAGTCCTGGCCCCCAAGGCCTCTATATTGGTGACCCCGAGCCACACCATAGGACTCCGATTGCCACCCAGGAGGAATCCATTCCAGTAGGAGCTAAGCAGAACCCTCAGAGCAAGAGATACCTCCATGTCCCCTGGAGGCTACCCTCTGCAACGACAAACCCTCTGGTCACTAACACAGAGACTGACATGCCCCTTGACACATGCCCTCAAATATCCCCCCACACTGCCTATCTCAGTGCCAGGAGAATGGGGCCATGTTCCTAGACCCTAACCCTAACCCTAGCTTGGGTTTCCAGGCTTCTGTCCCAGATCTGGGCCCCTAACCCTTCTAGATTAGGGACCCCTGAGCTACACCATAGGATTCCATCTGCCACCCAAGAAGAAAACCGTGACTTTGAAGCTGCCAGAACCCTCAGAGCAGGAAAACCTGGCATGTCCCCCTGAGGCCATTCCCACCTCTTGTGTACCCCCTTCCACAAACCCAGATTCTAACAAGATGCCTTACCCATGCCCTCAAACAAGCCCCTGGGCATGTCTGTCTCAGTATCAACGCAGTGTGACTGCCATGCCCCTAAACCCTAAGCCTAACACTAGCTTGGGTTCCAGGCTTCTGTCCCCATAGGCCTGGCCCCCAAGCCCTCTATATTGATGACCCCTGAGCCACACCGCAGGACGCTAACTGCCACCCAGGGGGAAACCATGCCATTTGGAGCTAAGCAGAATGATGAGAGCAGGAGAAAACTGCATGACTCCTGATGCCACACCCAGCATCGATGGCCCAGCTGGGCACAGACCCAGAGTCTGAGGCGACGCCTGACCCTTGCCCTCAACTCTGTCCCCCAGGGACCCCGCCTCAGCATGGGCACAGTGGGCTTACCATGCCATTGGGACCCAACTGTAACCCTAGGTTGGGTTTTCAGGCTTTTCTCCCCAGAGGCCTGTCCCCCAAGCCTTCCAGATTGGGGACACCTGACCTTAAATGCAGGACTCCACCTGCCACCCAGAAGGAAACCATGCCATCTGGAGCTGCGCAGAACCCTCAGAGCAGGAGAAAGCTACATGTCCCTCTGTGGGCACCCCAAGGTTCAAAGGCCCCCTGGGCCACAAACCCAGAAGCTGACAGGACACTTATCTCCCACTCAGCTAAGCCCCCTGGGGTGCCCATCTCAGTGCCCGCAGAAAGGCTCTGCCATGCTCCTAGGCCTTAACCCTAACCCTAGGTTGGGTGTTCAGGCTTCTATCCCCAGAAGCCTGACCCCAAGCCCTCCAGATTGGGGACCACTGAGGATCAATACAGGATTTTGCCTGCCACCTAAGAAGAAACTTTGCCCTTCAGAGTTGAGTGAAACCGTCAGAGCAAGAGAAACCAGCATGCACCTGTGTGACCACCCCCGGAATAGATGGCCCTTTTCAGCAGAAACCCAGAGTTTGAAGCACTCCTCCTGACCCTCGCCTTCAACTCAGCTCCCCGGGGAACATGCCTCAGCACAGGCAGATCCAGCCTACCCTGCCCCTAGGCCCTCACCCCAACCCTAGCTTGGGTTTTCAGACTTCTGTCCCCAGAGGCCTGGGAACAAAGCCATACAGATTGGGGACCCCTGAGCCACAGCACAGGACTCCACCAGTGACCCAGGAGGAAACTGTGCCATTTGGAGCTAAGCAGAAAGCTCAGAGCAGGAGAATCCTGCATGCCCCCTAAGGCTACCTCCTACCTACGGCTTACCCCTGGCCACAAACCTGGATTCTAATGAGATGCCTGACACATGCTCTCAAACAAGCTCCCTGGGGCACCGGTCTCAGCATCAACAAAATGTGCCTGCAATGTCCCTAAGCCCTAACCCTTACCCTAGCTTGGGTTTTCAGGCTTCTGTCCCCAGGGTCCTGGCTCCCAAGCCCTCCAGATTGGGGACCCCTGAGCCACAGCACAGGACTCTGCCTGCCACCCACGAGGAAACCGTGTCATTTAGAGCTGCACAGGACCCTCAGAGCAGGAGAAACTTGTATGCCCCTCTGAGGACACCCTAAGTTTCGAAGGCCTCCCGGGCCACAAACCCAGAGCCTAACGTGTCGCCTAACCCACGCCCTCAGCTAAGCCCTTGGGGCGCCCATCTCAGCGTCTGCAGAATGGGTCTGCCATGCTCTTAGGCCCTAAACCTAACCCTAGGTTGGGTTTTCAGGCTTCTGTCCCCAGAGGCCTAGCCCCCAAGCCCTCTAGATCGGGGACCCCAGAGCCACACCCCAAACTTCACCTGTCACCCATCAGGAAACCATGCCATTTGGAGCTCATCAGAACCCTCGGCACATGAGAAACCTGCCTACCCCTCTGAGGACACCCCACCTTTTGTGTCCCCCCTGTGCACAAACCTGTAGCCTGATGTGCATCCTGACCCCCGCCCTCAGCTCAGCCATCCAGGGATGACATGTGCTGGCAGATGGGACCCCATGCCACAAGGCCCTAGCCATAATGCTAGGTTGGGTTTTCATGCTTCCATTCCCAGAGGAATGGAACAAATATTGTGAATGTCTATGCTACCCAGTACAATCCACAGATTTAATGCATTCCCTATTAAAATACCATTCACATTTTTCACAGAACTGGAATAAATAATCCCCAAACTTGTATGGAAGCAGAAAAGACCCCAAATAGCCAAAGGGATGTTGAAAAAGAAAACCAAAGCTGATGACAGCCCAGTTGCAGACTTAAAGCTCTATTACAAAGTTGTATACAAGAGAGTATGCTCCTGGCACAAAAAACAGACACACAGATCAATGGAACAGAATACAAAAACCAGAAATGGACCCTCAACTCTAGGGTCAAGTAATCTTCCTCAAAGCAGGAAAGAAATCCAATGGGGGAAAAAGTCTCTCAACAAATGGTGCTGGGAACACGGGAAAGCCACATGCAGAAGAATAAAACTGGACCATTTCCTTATACCATACAACCAAATAGACTCCAAATGAATAAAAGACCTCAATGGGAGACAGGAATTCATCCAAATCCTTGAGGAGAACAGGCAGCAACCTCTTTGACCTCAGCCACAGGAACTTCTTCGTAGACATGTCTCCAAAGGCAAGGGAAACAAAACAAAAAATGAACTGTTGGGATTTCAAGATTGAAAGCTTTTGCACAGCAAAGGAAATAGTCAACAAAACCAAAAGACAATGAACAGGATGAAATAAGATATTTTCAGATGACATATCAGATAAAGGGCTTATATCCAAAATCTAGAAAGAACTTACCAAACTCAACACCACAGAACAAATAATCCAGTCAAGAGATAGGCCAAAGACATGAACAGACATTTCTGCAAAGAAGATCTCTAAGCGAAATAAGTCAATCAAAGAAGGATAATTTTCATTGTCCTTCTCTGTTTGACCTATTTCATGGATGATATGCAGAATTTAAGAAACAAGACAGAGGATCATAGGGGAAGGGAAGAAAAAAGGAAGCAAGATGAAACCAGAGAGGGAGACAAAGCATAATGGACACTTAAACTCAGGAAACAAACTGAGGGTTTCTGGAGGGAATCAAACTATTTGGCAAACCTGTGGTGCCTCATCCGAGGAAGCAAGGGGCACACTGGGCAAGAATCCATAATGCTGTCTGCGCGCTGCTTCCCACCAAGCCCTCTGCTGAGATGAGGGCTGGGGAACCCAACAGGAAGCAAGTTTCCTTTCATATCTGCAGCAGGAGGGCTAGCGGGGGAGCAGAGCCCTGTCCCTGAAGCAAGCTGACCTGTGCATCAAGAGCGAAAGCCCACTGCCACGGCCTCAGAATCTCCCAGCTATCTGATCTGACTCCCCTGCCAGGCTCACACCTGCTGACATGGTGACTCCTAAGACCCAGAGACTGCTTTCCTCCCCAGCACAATGCTGCTCACAGAGAAGCAAACTTCAGTCTCAGAAACGTGTTCATCATTAGCTCTGGAATTCCCTGGGTTTGTGTACACTGGCCCACCCAGGTGTCCCTTCCAGATCATTCCTTCAGTGGCCTAGGGTTTCAAGCCACCATCAAGCTGCTGTTCAAAAGGCAGGAATGGGTCTGTTTAGGCAGACCTTATGTGTGCGGGAAACTCAGACCACATCCTCCTTGAACATTAGGGCTTCCAAGTCCAAGCTTCAAGCCCTTAGTCACGGGGCATGGAGAACCACATCAACATGAACACTGCTCTTTCAAATCTCTTGTCTCCCATTCCTTCAAATCAGAAAGCAGGCTCTAGTCACCACTCTATTTTCCCTTCAGCGAAGTAAGGAAAAGGATAGAATAAAACACTACATGTGCACAACACACTTCTATCCAAATAGAAGTGTTCTTTCTTATACAGGCAGCCTGACATCACCTATACTAATAGGCACCACAAGTTCAGTCCTCATATATATAGTTGACCTTGTGTTTTTCCTTTTGGCATTTAGATCTCGAAGTCAATGTGTTGAATGGTTTCTTAAAATAACAAGAACAATAATGACATGGTCACGTAAAGATCTAGGTCTCCGTAACCAGACAACATGCCTCTGGTTCAGATAAGGATGAAGACACAATCTCTTCCCAAGAAGCAAAGCCCACACCCTCAAGGATACTGACACACTTCACAGGTGATGAGTTTTTTTGCTCCAAGGAGTTTTCTGAGTGCAGGCACCCTCCAGGATTCATTCTGTTTTCTTCATAAATTCCCAGTTCAAGTCACAAGTGATTCACTGGGCCAGGTTTCAGAGCCCAGGATGGGCCACCAGGTGAGCAGCCACACATACACACACACCGTCTCCCCCCCACCCCACCAGGGAAGGCTAAAAGGGGTTTGTCTTTCATTGGGAGCACAATGAGCCCCTTCCCAGGTTCCTAAACAACCTACACTCCTCCACTTATCCCCCTCACAGAGGGTACTGTACCCTGTTACAGCTCTGAGGTTATGCTTTACTTTAAAAAATAATTTCTTTTTAAAGATGTTATTTATTTATTTGACAGAGAAAGACACATCAAGGGAGGGAACACAAAAATGGGGGTGTGGGAGAGGGAGAAAGCAGCTTCCTGCCAAGCAGGGAGCCCAATATGTGGCTCCATCCCAAGACTCTGGGATCAAGACCTGAGCCAAATGCAGATGCTGAACGACTGAGCCACCCAGGTGCCCCTCAAAAGTAATTTCAAATATCAGAAAGTTGTTCATGGAAGAGAAAAACGTGAACCCCCACAAAGGATTCTTTGACTATTTCAGAAGACTGTTTTCCCATTGTTTAATGAAAGCAGGAAAGAAAAACACACAGACTGTCCCTTCTACTAGCAGGTCTGATTCACTTCCGTGATTGAAAGAAGAGCAGGAAATAAAAGAGGAACAGATGTTTTGACAACCAGTCATTCCAACCATGGAAAACTTTTGAAACTTCGCCCACATGCAAAGAGAGAAGCAAGAAACAACATCTGGGCCTGGCAACTGGAGAAGTCTTAATTCTTTCTGCATTCATCACTGAATGGACTTTGGGACTCCCTTCAGTTTCACTATTGTTGATAAAGCTGCTATAAACATCACAGTGCTTGTAGCCCCATTGAATTTGCATTTTTGTGTCCTTTGGGTAAATACTTAGGAGTGTAATTGCTGGATCCTACGGTTGTTCAGTTTTTAGCTTTTGGAAGAACCACCATACTCTTTTCCAGAGTGGCTGCAACAGCCTGCATGCTCACCAATAGTGCAGAAGGGTTCTGCTTTAAGTAGAACATTACCTGCCAGTGATTTTCTAAGGAGGAAATGGAAAACCTGTGGGAAAACCTGACTCACCCAGCATCAGGCAAGCAGCTACAGAAATTCACCCCAGGGTTCCTGATGCCAAGCCCCTTGAAGCCACCAGCATTCCTCTATCCAGGAGAATTCCCGAAGACTGTCCTTCTGACTTCACCACCAATGAAACTACAGAGAAAATACGGCATGTACAACTATCTAGATTGTCCATTGTGTGAAACTAGAAAGTCAAGCTTCCCTTTTAAATCATCCAAGGCTCCTTGGAAGCCTTTTGAATTTTCCCTCTGCCTTCATTGGAACTCTTTGGATGAAAAGATGAGTCAGTTAGGATACATCACCTCTGACAAAGGACAATACATCATCCAAGTCTCTATCTGACCACAAACAGCCACCTAACTCCAGACGCTGACCATTCCACCACAGCCTAGGACCAATGGAACAAACACTATTAGATGAAAGGACACATTCTGTGTTAAAAACACACACCAAGTAGATCTCATCTTACCTTTTTAATCAAAGTGATTGCCTAGGAAAGAGATGTTCCAAACAGCTCTGTAAGCCAGAAACGAACAGAGAAAATGGGATCCCCTGCCATGTTCTCCCTGCAGGGAAACTCAGGAACTCTTGCACCCACTCTAGATTGCTGACAGCTGCTTCAGTTTGACTTTGTGGCTCCAATAGAGACAAGAGAAAAGGCTAGGAGGTTTGGGGTTAAAGAGAAGTTTTACCTTCTGTCCTGACATGGATGTGACATTGTGTCCAATGTACCTGCTGATTTCTCTGAACGCTGAGAAGCTACATGACTGACTCAGATGCTGTTGTTTAAAACTTTGGGTCTCATAGAGCCAGAGTGGAAAAGGGTTGTCAAGTGGGGATAAGAAGACACCTCTGACCTAAGGCCTGCACACCTGCTCCAATTCCTGGGAGAAGGGGAGGCACATGCTGTTTCTTAAGTAGTAATTAGCTTCATTCTAAAGTTGACCGATCTCATTGTCCTTTATGGAGAAGCGAAGTTACTCTTCAAAAAAAAAAGACCGCTCAGCTCATTGGTTCCCAACGCAACATGAGTCGGGTCTGGTTTCCTCCATGAGCCAGACCCCACCAGGAGGCCCCTCCCACCCCATCCTGACCGCCGATTACCACCAAACCCTGGGACACTGGGCACAATGCTGAGTTGGTTCGGGTTGCTGAGACGGTTCCAGGGGTTGTTACCACCACTCCTGAGCCCGGGGAAACAGAGGCCATACAGCGCACCACTGCCTCCTGGAGAAACAAGCTGCAGTGCGTCGCTTTTCAGGGTCTCTCACCCAGCACCTCACCACTGTCCTCAGTGCCCATAGGCTGTACCCACTCCTCTTCTAGTGTCTTTCGAACTGCATCTCGCCGCTGCCTCCAGTGGTAGCAAGCAGCATTGCTATGCCTTCCAGTGACCCGCTCGGAGTTTGGACCGACTTCTCTCAGAAGTTGGGCAGGAGACCTCTAGGGATTCCTAGCCACCCTGCACGATTCCCCTGAGGGCCCCGGCAGTAGGAAGTGAGTTCGTGGAAGGTTTCCGGCCCTTTCTCATGAGCCTTCTGCCCAAATGGATGTTGATTTGGAACCTGCTCACAGCCCTGACCTGTCACAACTGTCACATGAGAGACACACAGCCACCCCTGGAACCAGCCCTGCCTGCAACCTCTTGCAGAATGCACTCAGCTCCCAAATCAATATCGATTTGGGCAAAAAGCTCATGAATGGCCAGCATTCTGTGGCGATTCGAGCCGCACGCCTGCCTGGCATTTGGAGCGAGTTCTCGCAGGGTTCCGGCCGCGACCGCATGGGACCAAGGGCCAGGCCCAGGCGGCTCCCCTGAGGGCCCCTGCTGCCAGAAGCGAGTTTGCCAAGAGTTACCGGCCAATTCTCAGGAGATTTCTGCCCAAATCAACATCAATTTGGGCAGAAAGCCCCTGAGAATTGGCGGGCATTGGGCAGCAATTCCGGCCACTTTCGCGCCTGCAGTTTAGAGCCCTTTCTCTCTAGGTACATGTTTCAACCATCTGGGAACACAGGTGGGGCCCAGGTGGTTCCCCTAATGGCCCCTGCCCCTGGAAGTGAGTTCATGGGAGGAGGCGTGTTCTGGCCAATTCTCATGAGCTTTCTGCCCAAATTGGTATCAATTTGAGCAGAAAGCTCGTGAGAATTCGCCAGTTTTGTGTGGCAGTTGGGGCCACACAGGTGCCCTGTGTCTAGAGCCATCCGCTGTAGCTGCTTCGGAGTGCTCTGTGGTGGAAATCTCCTACAATCACTCTATATCCAATGCTTATGACTTCTTCTGGTACCTTCACTTCCCAGGTAGGGCTCCAAGACTCCTGATTAAGGGCTCAGGGCTTTCCCAGCAGGGATGCTACAACATGACCTATGAGCGACTCTTGTCTTTGCTACTCATCCTCCAAGTACAGGTGGCAGATGCTGCCATTTGCTATTGTGCTCTGGAGGGCACAGAGGCACGGAGCCTATGAAGAGCTGAACAGAAACAGGGAGGGTCACAGCTTTTGTAGGAGGTGGAAAAGAGATGAGAAATAACTGCTCTCCTTCCTAATGCAACATTCCCCAAGCATTTCCATTCGGCACTATCAGAAACATCTTGAGTGCAGACATAATGTACATGAGCTGATGTACATAGGAAAATATGCTTCTAAGGAGTGAATCAATAAGTGTGCTGGAAATCTGCATTTCAGATAGTTTTCCTGAAACACTCTTGATGAATTTCTTTTGAGATTGGGCTACTAGGTTATTTTTGTTTTTTGTTTTGTTTTAAAGATTTCATTTATTTATTTGAGAGAGAGAGACTGAGAGAGAGCATGAGAGGGAAGAAGATCAGAGGGAGAAACAGACTCCCTGCAGAGCCAGGAGCCCAAAGTGGAACTTGATCCCGGGACTCCAGGATCTAAGCTGAAGGCAGTCTCTTAACCAACTGAGCCACCCAGACACCCTTATTTTTTTTTAATTTGCATCTACTAGCTTCAATCTTTTTGCAGGAGTATTTTCAGAACATATGCCCATCTTTTAAAGAATCGTTTAGTTGACACTGGATAATATCATATGAAGTTGAAAAGGAATAAATGAGTGAGTAATTCTATCAATGATCATGAGTGTGGAACCTCAATCCTTCTGTCAGGGTATCTTGCTTGTAATCTAACATACAGACCCAACGAGGATTCCAGTGTTGATCAGTATATAAACTATTAGTAAAGCTCAATCTCTTTCCTAATCTTTAAAGTAAAAATAGATCCAAATCGAAGTTGTAATTTATTCTTCCCATATCCTTGTTAAATTATCTTCGTCCTCCTACCCTAGATGTGACCCTCCCACTTTAGACTGGTGCCTAAGGGTAGACCAGTGGTTTCTAAACCTTTTTTTATCAGAAGTAGATGGAATTTTGTGTGGGGGAATTTTTTTTTTCTTCTCTTTTCCAGATCAATTGAATTAGTTTTTAGGGTTGGGGCCCAGGATCTGTATTTTCCATGAAGGTCTCTGGTGATTCTGTTGCTCAGTCAAGTTTGATCTGGGAATCTCAGACTCTGGACCCCAGGTCTTGAGGTTTTAACCACTATTCTCTACTTCCTTTCACTTAGAATTCTATTAATAAGGATGGATTCTAGGCAGTGATCCCTACAGTGGCAGCATTTGCCTATAGAGTAGGTGTTCAGGAGGTGTTTACATATTGAACAAAAAGTAAAGAGCAGATTACTGATGGAAGTAAAGAACATTCTAATAATAGTAAATATCATAAAGCTTTACCAGAATGTCTTAAATAGCTTGGATCTGAACTCAAGACTTTAATAATATCAAAATATCGCCATTGGATATAAATATAAATTGGTATGTGTTTATACCACTTCTTTAGGCACATTCTATTTTGAGTTACTGCTTGTTTAAAAGTGTGTTGTCTTATCTTTTTAACCAAACAAAATATTCAGGAAGAAGAACCATATGTTCTTAAGGAGTCCTGCAGAGTGCCATGTGTACTATCATTGCTCAACAAATAGGGAATAAGTGTATAGCCCTCTCATTGCTTTGGTAAATGAGAAAAGAGGCAGAACATTTCCTTTGGTCATATAGAAAGTTCTTTTCAGTTCACTGAGGAGTATGTGTGTGGTGTATTGAAAACCCTAACTTTCACATTGGTGTTTTGATTCCATTGTTTAAGCCACCAACAACTAGTCTTTCTACCAGACTTTTTCCAGCTCCCAAGTAGATCACTAATGATGTTATTACCCAAAGGGAAAGTGGGAAAAGAATGAAATAAAAGAAGAAGAAAATGCAGTTGATGGGAGGGGGATTATAAAGAGAGTGGTAGTGATGGCTCAGCCTTAAAGGAATAACATCACAAAGCTCTCATTCAGTTTGAAGGTGACAGGAAAGAAGAATCCACAGGAGTGTAAAATTTCATTTACTCTCAAATCCTGAAAGTTTGCTTGCATGTAAAGATTGCTACCTTTTGCTTTGTTATTGTTCACTTCCCATAAAAACAAAATAAAATGAAAAATTTCTAGGTGGAGAAGTTATTGTAGGGATCCTGAGAATAAACATGGGGGGCAGAGCTGAAGAACTTACGTGACAGGCCAATGCTGGTGGTGTGGAGACGTGTAAGGTCTTTCTCTGGATTGGTCTGCTTTGTCAGTTGCCGGCTGTGTCTGCACTGATGGTAAAATTTTCTTGGGGCAGAATTGAGACACATCCAGTCTCTTTGAATATGTGAGGATTGCCTCAGAGGGGTATGTGTCTGCCATTGGCTCCATGAAAGACCCAAGACCCAAATCACTCTCAAAGTAGGGCTTATCTGGCCTTATTCCAGTAGGCTCTGCTTTCTCTAATCTCACTGTTTTTTATTCTTCTTTTGGATGAAGCCACAGGGGTATTTCTCTGCACTTCTGAGCATGAGGGCACCCAGAGAATGAGTGGGGATTGGGATGCTGAGTAGCTTTCATTTTCTTCCAAAGGCTGGTATTATGGGTTGAATTTGCCCCCCTAAAAAAGGTATGTTGAAGTCATAGCCCCCAGGACCCTCAGAATGTGACCTTAGTTGGAAATAGTGTCTAGAGATAATAAAGTTAAAATGAAGTTATTAAGATGGGTTTTAATCCAATATGACTGGTGTACTGTTGGATTAGAATAAGGGGAAATTTGGACACAGAAACAGACACGTGTAGAAGGAAGACAAAGAGAAGAGACACAGAGAGAAGGCCATGTGACTACAGCAATACATCTATAAGCTCAGGAACACCAACGAGGGCCAGCAAACACCAGAAGCTCAAAGAGGCAAGCACTCATGCTCCTGTGGCTCCTGTACCTTTAGGAACTTAGAACAGTTCACATGTCTCCTTTACAAATTTTGGACCAGAGCTAAAATTGCCATTGAGTAGTTTTTTCCATATTAAATATTTATGTTTTCTTAATCATTTATTGTATGTATGCCACACTTTAAAAAAATAATATATTTTTAAATTATTTTAAATTATTTAATTTAAATTATTTAAGTAATCTCTACAGCCAACATGGGGCTTGAACTCCCAAACCCAAGATTGAACACCACACACTCTACTGACTGGGCCAGCCAGGTGCCTGGGATCCACATTTTTGATTCCCCTCTCTATTGTACACACAATTTCTGGTTGGCTTATATTTCTCTAAAAATACAATTCCTAAAACTTAAAACATATCTCAAGTGTATCAAGTGTATCAAGTAAAAGTTGTCTCTTAGTTGGAACAAACTTTTTTTTTTTTATTACCATGTAATGTATTATTAGCTCCAGGGGTAGGGTCTGTGAATTGCCTGATTTACACACTTCACAGCACTCACCATAGCATATACCTTCCCTAGTGTCCATAAGCCAACCACCCTCTCTCTACCCTCCTTCCCCCCGGCAACCCTCAGTTTGTTTTGTGAGATTAAGAGTCTCTTATGATTTGTCTCCCTCCCAATCCCATCTTGTTTCATTTATTCCTTTCCTACCCCCCAAAGCCCCCATGTTGCCTCTCAACTTCCTCATATCAGAGAGAGCATATGATCTTTCTCCGATTGACTTATTTCGCTTAGCATAATACTCTCTAGTTCCAACCACGTCATTGCAAATGACAAGACTTCATTTCTTTTGATGGATGCATAGTATTTCATTGTATATATATACCACCTCTTCTTTATCCTTTCATCTGTTGATGGACATTTAGTTTCTTTCTATAGTTTGGCTGTTGTGGACATTGCTGCTATAAACATTCGGGTGCACGTGCCCCTTCAGATCACTACATTTTTCTCTTTAGGGTAAATACCCAGTAGTATGATTGCTGGGCCATACGGTAGCTCTATTTTCAACCTTTTGAGGAACCTCCATGCTGTTTTCCAGAGTGGCTGCACCAGTTTGCATTCCCACCAACAGAGTAGGAGGGTTCCCCTTTATCCACATCCTCGCCAGCATCTGTCATTTCCTGACTTGTTAATTTTAACCATTCTGACTGGTGTGAGGTGGTATCTCATTGTGCTTTTGATTTGTATTTCCCTGATGCTGAGTGATGTTGAACACTTTTTCACATGTCTGTTGTCCATTTGGATGTTTTCTTTGCCATACTGTCTATTCATGTCTTCTGCCCATTTCTTGATTGGATTATTTGTTCTTTGGGTGTTGAGTTTGATAAGTTCTTTATAGATTTTGGATACTAGCTCTTTCTTTATCTGATAAGTCATTTGCAAATATCTTCTCCTATTATGTCAGTCATCTTTCAGTTTTGTTGGCTATTTCCTTTGCTGTGCAAAAGCTTTTAATCTTGATCAAGTCCTAATAGTTCATTTTTGCCCTTGCTTCCCTTGTCTTTGGTGATGCTTCTAGGGAGAAGTTTCTGTGGCTGAGGTCAAAGGGGTTGCTGCCTGTGTTCTCCTCAAGGACTTTGATGGATTCCTGTCTCACATTGAGCTCTTTCCTCCATTTTGAGTCTATTTTCATTTGTGGTCCAGATTTCCTGGACCAAGGAAATGGTCCAGATTCATTCTGCATGTGGCTGTCCAATTTTCCCAATACCATTTGTCGAAGAGACTGTCTTTTTTCCATTGGATATTCTTTCCTGCTTTGTCAAAGATTAGTTGACCATAGAGTTGAGAGTCCATTTCTGTGCTCTCTATTCTGTTCCATTGATCTTTGTGTCTGTTTTTGTGCCAGTACCATACTATCTTGCTGATGACAACTTTGTAATAGAGCTTGACATCTGGAATTGTGATGCCACCAACTCTGGCTTTCTTTTTCAACATTCCTCTGGCAATTCGGGATCTTTTTTGGTTCCATATAAATTTTAGGATTATTTGTTCCATTTCTTTGAAAAAAAAAATGGATGGTATTTTGATAGGGATTGTTTTAAATCTATAGATTGCTTTAGGTAGCATAGATATTTTCACAATATTTGTTCTTCCAATCCATGAGCATAGAACATTTTTCCATTTCTTTTTGTCTTCCTCAATTTCTTTCATGAGTACTTTATAGTTTTCTGAGTACAGATTCTTTGCCTCTTTGGTTAGGTTTATTCCTAGGTATCTTATGGTTTTGGGTACAATTGTAAATGAGATCAACTCCTTAATTTCTCTTTCTTCTGTCTTGCTGTTGGTGTATAGAAATGCAACTGATTAGGTGCCTTGGTTGCTCAGTGGGTTAAGCCTCTGCCTTCAGCTCAGGTCATGATCTCGGGGTCCTGGGATCGAGTCCCTCTTTGGGCTCTCTGCTCAGCAGGGAGCCTGCTTCCTCCTCTCTCTTCTCTCTGCCTGCCTCTCTGCCTACTAGTGATTTCTGTCAAATAAATAAATAAAATCTTAAAAAAAAAAAGAAATGCAACTGATTTTTGTGCATTGATTTTATATCCTGACACTTTATTGAATTCCTGTATGAGTTGTAGTAGTTTTGGAGTGGAGTCTTTTGGGTTTTCCATCCCCTTTTCTTTTGAGAGTTCCCTAATTTATGTGAAAACGTACAGGTTTCTTGTGGGTTGTATTCCTTGTCAGAGTTTAATACCAAAAAATGCTGACTAATTATTGAACACTACATCTGAAACTAATGATGTACTATATGTTGGATAATTGAATTTAGATGAAAAGAATTTTCATTGGAAAAAAATAAAAAAAAATGCCGACTTTCGTTTTAGTGACAGCAACTTTATTTTCTGCTGATTTTTCTCTGATACTTGTATAATGTATATAACCTACATTTCAGAGTCTGATGTTTGCAAAAGGCTTTCTCATTATTATGCATGGGCCATTTTTGTTTTCTCCTGGGAAATCAGTGACACTTACAGAGTTCTGATATTTATAAATACTTCATTGGGAGAAGTGGTAGGCAGTCTCAAAGAAGTACCTGAGAGTCTCAGATTGAAGCTTCTGGATGTTGCCACATCTTCTTTCCTGTACTGAAGTCCACCGGTCCTCCTGGGTGGTATTCATCCTCAGTCACAGGCCTCCCCAGTGACCATCATTCCTTCCTCCTCCTTCCTTCTTCTTCCTCCTTCCTCAGGCCTAGAAGCAACAAAGTCTTCTGGCTGTTGCTAGCCCCAGGGTCCTTCACCTTCTCTTGCATGTTTCCTTTAAATCTGCCCACAAAAAATTTAAAATACCCTTTTCATTAGCTTTGTTCCCATCATCCTCTTGAGGTGATTGCCAGGGCTCTCAAAGACACAAGGTTAACACTCATCTTAGGAAATGGGCAGAAAGAGAAATTTATTATATGTTTCCTATTCATCACAGTCCTTCTGGAAGATGAGTACTTTGAAGATGAGTACTTTACATACAAGTACTTTACAATATAATTTACATATTCCAAAGAAAGACATTATCCTAGGGTCAAGGTTTAAGCTACTAAAGTATGAGATACTTAGCAAAGCTTTCAGAAACAGCTGTGATCCACTCATTTTCCTGATTCAAAGCAAAGATTTTCTACCTTTTTTCTAAAATATATGGTTTATTTGGACATTATTTAAAGGAAAACTAGGCAAATCAGAGGAGCAATTTCCTTGTATTGATATTTCCTTGCTTCATTTCAATAGGATTTATGGAACCATTGCTCTGCTGTTACTGTAGCATTTTTTAGTACAAAACTTTATTCTGTTCTCCCATTAAAATGAGCCCTTTACATCATCATACCTCAAGCCCAGTTAACCACCAATTTTTATTCAATATGCCCTCTTTTTTTTGGGAAACTCTCTTCTAAACAGCCTCTCCATGTGGAAAATCTTTTTCAACTTTCAATTTTTCAGCTTTCAATTTTTCAACTCCCCCATCTAGGGCTTGTCTTTTTGCCTTTAGAATCTACTATTTAATAGGACAACTGTGCCACGAGGTGTGTATAACACCATCCCTTCCTTATCTCTCTCTAAAAATATTTAAAACAAGGCTCAAGTTCATTTTGTGTGAATCTTTAATTAAAGATCTTTATGAGGAGGGGTCCCAAGAGTCCCAACCTAGAAAACAAAACTGAATTAGTTTTCAGTCAAAGAGGTTTACATAGTGGTGTCTGAGTGGATCGGTCAGTTAAGCATCTGCCTTTGGCTCAGGTCAAAATCAGAGTCCTGGAATTGAGTCCCACTGGGCTCCCTACTCAGCAAAAAGCCTGCTTCTCCCTCTCCCTCTGCCTGCTGCTCCCCCTGCTTCTGCTCTCCCTTTATCTCTCTTTTAAATAAATAAATAAATAAATAAAATATTTTTAAAAGAGTTTTATATAGAAGCCATCTCTGAATTACTTCTGAAGAGAACAAGGTTCTCTTTCTCTTTTATTTCTCTTCTCTTGCCTTGCTCTCATCTCCTATTTTGCCTTTTCTTACGTCCCATTTTTCTTTCTTTCCATCTTCACCCAAAGCTATGCTTTTTCTTCTCTTTTCTATTTATTTTCCCCATTCATATTTAAAAATTTCTATTTCCCTTCTGTCTCTTATGCTATCTTAATAGAGCATAAACCAACTTAAAGCTTGGTCCATTCAACATGTATTTTTTTCAACTTTGATTCACAAACTCCTGTTTCTTCTCCTTGAACACCAAATTCTCCCTCTGCAGCTCATGGAAAATGTGAACATCCAGAGAGGTCTGGTTGTGTGGTAAGACACACTGGTTGTCAAGTAGCTCTGGCTACTTGATGCTAAAGTAACCCCACTCTCTATGTGGGCGCACTTGGGGTTGCTGCAGTGTGATGTTTGTCCCAGGTGCAAGAAGAGCAGTAATCTGGCTCCCCACAGCTTTGAGGAGTCTGGGACAAGAGCTTGCTCAACAGAAAGAAGACACAGGTGCCAGGAAGCAATGGGTTCCCCAAAGAAGGAGTCCTGTGCTGACACAGGGGTGCTGGTCCCTCTTCAAGAGCCCATTCTCTGGGGTGGGAATTTATCTCCAGTGGAGTTGGACAGCTTAGCATAAACCATGGCCTCTGCGTGCATCTTAACACTTGGGATTCTCTTCACACTGAGTACCATTCCTTCCCCATTTACCACTTGTGTTACCCATGTATGTGCTTTTCAGCAGCTTTACTGATGGGATGTGAATTCATTTCCAGGTGGACCGAGAGCTCTATTGGTGTCAGAGAGAATCAGGTCACTGTTGCTGAATGGAATCCACTGACTCTGAATTGCATCTATTCAGTTTCTGGAAGCCCTTATCTCTTTTGGTACATCCAGTATCCCAACCAAGGTCTCCAGTTCCTTCTGAAATACACCACCGGGAACAACCTGGTTAAAGAGAGCTATGGTTTTGAGGCTAAATTTAATAAGTTAAACCTCTTACCATGTGAAAAAACTATCTGTCCTTGGGAGGGAGTTCACTGTATACTTCTGTGTGGTGGCAGACATGTGGTGGGGGCTGCAGGGACAGCTGAGCACAAACCCCTGAATACCACAGAGCAACTGTTTTCCTGAAGACTTTATGTCGCTCCACCGGAGGGTGGTGTGGTTTCAGGATACAAGACTTATTATAACTAAACTATAATTTCAAGGGGCACCTGGGTAGCTCAGTTGGTTAAGTGGCTGCCTTTGGCTCAGGTGGTGATCCCAGGATCTTGGGATCAAGTGTTGGGCTCCCTGCTCAGCGGGGAGTCTGCTTCTCTCTCTCCCTCTGCTGCTGCCTTTGCTTGTGCTCCTTCACACTCTCTCTCCAATCAATAAATAAAATCTTTAAAAAAAACCCCTATAATTTCAAGCCACAGAATTTGTTCATTAGACAAATGTTTATGGGTCCTTATGTGCTCAGTGCTGTGCTGAAGGTGAAAGAAACTATCATTGATTTCAGTGTGCCAAGTGTGATCCCAAACATTTACGAACCCATGTAAATCTTGCAACTGTTATCATGAGCTTTATTTTGAAGATGAAGGAACTAAGGCACAGAGAATTTAAGTTCTCACTTGAGTCGCAAAGCTATTGAATGGCAAACTGAAACCCAGACAATCTGCCTCTCGGGTGCGTGGTCTAATGGCTCCACTTCTCTGCCAGCCTAGAGGCTCCGTGAGGGCATGAGACTGATTTTAATGACGGTATAGCCCTAACTCCTGGGATAGTTCCTGCCAAAAACAGTGCTGGTTGTAGAATGAACAAACCAACAACTCAGAACAGTTTAGCAAGTGCCAAGACAGAGGACTGCACAACATGTTGTATGATATCAGGAAGAAGGGGTAGCTTAGCTGTAAAGGAAGGAGAGAGCAAGGTCATAAAACAAGGAGAATTTGAATCAAAGGAGAATTTAAACATATAGTTTAAACATGCAGACTGCTTCTGGCTCCTCTGCTCCTATCTGCTTATATATGCCCTTAAGGGACTGAACTTGATGCCCCCCTCTCTTTCTCCAATTTGGAATATCCTAGTAAATCTCTGGTTGACTCTGTGAGTCAGGTGTTCTTCCCTGGACTAACCAGCATTGGCTGTGGATGTGGGCTTCTAGGATTAACCCAGCTTGGCTTGCACACTTGGCCAATTAATGAGTGGCTGGAGGGATGACTCCAGGAGATGCTAGCATCTCTGCTTTGAATCACATGACTAAAAGGAGTATGTCCCAAAAGAAATTGACTTTTACATAGGGTCTTACATTTATTTCTCTCAAATGCACAGTCAGTAGTAGTAACACCACTTAATTGAAAAAATTTCCTCTTGTCCCATAGTTTTGATAAACTACATTTATAATACACTAAATTCCCCTATATACCTGGATCTGTTTTTGGACTCTTTATTATAGTTTTGGGCTGGAGTGTGTTGCTTCAAGAAGGGTCACCCTTGAGCCTCTGGCTTACACAGTGTGATATACTTCCTTTCCTTCCCTCCGCCCCCCTCCCTTCCCCTCCCTTCTTCTTTTCTCTTTTTTTTCTTTTTCTTTGGTTTTATTTATTTGAGAGAGACATAGAGAGAGAGAGAGAGAGAGAGAGTATGAGATGAGGGAAGGACACAAGGAGAAGGAGGAGAAGACTCCCTACTGAGCAAGGAGCCCCACTTGGGGCTTGATCCCAGAACCCTGGGATCATGACCTGAGCCTAAGGTAGATACTTAACTGACTGAGCCACCAGGCACCCTGACTCCCCTTCTTTTTCTATCCCTAACTCGACCCCATATTTTGAAGGGTTTTCTTTGTACACAAGGATGTGTACATCTTAGTCCATGTGTCCGCATTCTCTGCAAAGAGCCATCATCATCAAAGAGCCATCCAGCCACTCATTAATTGGCCACCCTGTGGGCCTAGGGTTGTGTACACTGGTGGAATATCTGTTTCTAGGAAGACAGTCCTTGGAAGAGGTCATGCAGATATTAAAAATGGATCTGGGGACATGTGTGCAGGGAATTCCAGGATCCCAGGTACCCAGGGCATGGCCTGGAAGAGGTTCTTAGACTCCAGAGAACCATGGCCCCATGGCTGTGTGGTTTTCTCACAGGGAGTAGAATGGGAGCAGATGGAGGATGGCTGGAGTGGAGTCTTTTAGGATGCAGAATCCAGAGCTGGGATGCTGCTTAGTCATGTTTCAGAGTGGTTGTGTTGTGTATCATTATTGCCTGACATACATTGTGTTCATAAAACTGTGTCAGTATTTTAGGTTTAAATATGTATTTGTCATACCTCCAGGCCAGCCCTCAACCCCCACCAGTGTTTTGCTCCAAAGGGAGCTCATACCCAGAAGGCTATTCTCAGCACACTGTACTGATCAACTTGGCTCTGTGATCTGTTTCTGCCTTTGAGACTTTGAAGTAGGGTTTATGCAAGTCATGAAAGGGAAAGAAGGATGTTCATACAATCACAACTCCTTCACTCATTTACCTATTCATTCAACAATTATTTGTTGCATGCTCACTGTGTTCCAGGTGTTGTTCTGGTCATTAGGAATACAGTGGTGAACAAAGTCATTGCCCAGACTTGAAAAGTGTTGATACCATTTCCTTACCCAAACAGAACTATTTCTTGGTCAAAGGCACACAACTCTCAAGAATATTTCTTTTTCAGGAAGAGGCTCTCAGATGTTTGTTTTTGTCATGTGGTGTGAGGGGAGGAAGGTCATGGAGGGAATGGGAATCTATATTTTCCCCATTTTTTTGAGGTGGCTGAGAGGGAGCAACTATGGTTCTTTAGATGTTCTGTTTCATCATTTGACTCTGGTCATTGGTCTGTTTTACTTTTAGGAGAAAAGTTAGCAGGTATTCTTTTATTCCTATGCCTGTTGGAAAATATTCCTATAACCAGGTAACATTTAGGCAAAACTAGCAATTCAGTAGGGTTTCTTTTCATAATATTCATTTTTTTGCCTCCTCTTTTATGTAAATATGTGACATCAGATAAGCCATTTAAACCTATGAGCTTTGTTTGTTAATTCATAAAATTCAGATAATTGAAACGATTGTTGTGAGGATTCTTGTATATGTAAAAATATATCTGAGACCCCAAATAAAAGTGGATGTTGAGAGTGGCATTGCCATCAGATACTTAGGTCATACTACAGACTCTCCAGCACAAATTCATGTGTTGAGACCTAATTCTTAGTGTAATGGCATTAGCAGGTGATGCATTTGGGGGGTGATTAAGTGATAGGGTGGGGCCCTTATGAATGAGATTGGTGGCTTATTAAAAAGAGCTTAGAGGGGTGCCTGGATGGCTCGCTCGAGGGGAGTCTGCTTAAGATTCTCTCTTTCCCTCTCCCTCTGCCTGCCACTCCCCCTGCTTGTGCTCTCTCTCTCTCTCTCTCTCAAATAAATAAATAAGATCTCTAAAAAATATATTTATGCATAGACTAAAGACTAAAAAGAAGTATACACAAATATTACCAGTGATGTTTCTGGGACATGGCATTATACATGGTTGCTATTTTTTATACTCTCCATATTCTCCAAATTCTATATTTAGAATTCATTATTTTAATAACAAAAAACTCACTTTAAAAAAATTTTTAAATATTCCTCTGGATGGTTTCTCTTCCTATGGGACACAGTTTTCTATCTTAACCTCAGGAGCTTTCTAAAATTTGCTTTAACAATGGTTTTAATTTCCATTATAATATATATAACAAACAACATTAATGTATGTGATACACTCCTGTTTACTCAGATCTTTTGAAAACAAAAAATGTTTCCCAAAGGAGTAAATATATAATATCAAACATAAGTATTGGCACCATGTAATAGTTTGCTAGGGCTGCCATAACAGAATACTACAAACTGTGGGGCTTGAGCAACAGAGAGATATTATCTCATAGCTCTGGAGGCTTAAAGTCCAAGATCAAGGTGTTGTCAAGGATGGTTCCTCCTGAGAGCTATAAGGAAGGATATGTTCCAGACACCTCACCTTGGCTGGTAGGCAGCCATCTCCTCTTTCTACCTCTTCACATTGTTTTCTTTCTTTTTTTTTTTTTTAAGAGTTTATTGATTTATTTGACACACAGAGAGAGAGACAATGAGAGAAGGAACACAAGTTGAGGGAGTGGGAAAGGGAGAAGCAGGCTTCCCACTGAGCAGGGAGCCTGATGCCGGGCTGGATCCCAGGACCCTGGGATCATGACCAGAGCCAAAGGCAGACACTTAATGACTGAGCCACCCAGGTGCCCCCATTGTTTTCTTTTTATTCGTGTCTGTTTTTGTGTCCAAATTTTCCATTTTTACAAGGATACCAGTCATATTGTATTAAAGTCCACACAAATACCTCATTTAACTTGATTCTTTCTGGGGGAACCTGGTTGGATCAGCATTCAACTCTTGATCTTGGGGTTGTAAGTTTGAGCCTTATGTTGGGTGTAGAGATTACTTAAAAATAAAATCTTAAAAAAACCCACAAAACTTGATTACTTCTCTTGACCTATCTCTAAAAAGGTCACATTCTGAGGTGCTAGGGATTAGGACTCCAACATATCTTTTTGAGGGGTGGGAAGGGACACAATTCAACCCATAACACCACAACTATTAATGATTACTTTGATTCCAAAGACTGATACATGTGAAAACTTCTAGTGTTTCTTCCTCTAATTGTTTGTACCCAGTAATGCCCTCCCAAGTGAGATAACAGATAGCAACATAGAAATATCAAGATACATTTGTTGACCTGAACAGTGATATCATTTTGGTCTTGTGATTGCCTATGGTAAACATAATCTGCATCTGTGGTTTAGAAAGAACCTTCATATGCTCATTTAATTGATCTTTGTAATCTCTCTCAGAGAGATGAAGAGAATAAATGTTTTGCACAAAATATGATGTGCGACTAGCAAATTCAGAGAATTGCTTACAGTCCAGTTTGTCTAACTCCTCATTCAGGGTTTTTTCCACTGCAAAAATAAACTCTAATCCAAACTGCCTGCTACTGTATTTAACGAAGAAGTATAATGTTGCATAAATTGCAGATCTGAGACCTATTGACTTTTGGGAAACATTTCTTCTGTCCAAGTATAATTACCACATGGGGTCACTGTTGTACTTAGTCGCCTCTAAACTAGTAACCTTTTATGCTTTATTTCTATCAAGGTGTTCTAACATCTTTAGCTCCCTCATAAATATTTCCTTTCTCCTCTACTTCATACTGAGGGCAAGCTGGTTATTTATTTATTTTTTACTATTTGTTTTTCCTATTTTTAAAATTAAAATTAAATTAATTAACATATAATGTATTATCGGTTTCAGAGGTAGAGGTCAGTGATTCATCAGTCTTATATAACACTCAGTGCTCATAACATCATGTGCCCTTCTTAATCATCATCACCCAGTTACCCCATCCCCCACTCACTCTCCCCTCTAGCAATCCTCAATTTTCCTATGATTAAGAGTCTCTTACCATTTGTTTCTCTCTCTGATTTTATCTTATTTTATTTTTTTCCCTCTTCCCCTTTGATTCTTTGTTTTGTTTCTTAAATTCCACATATGGGTGAGATCATATAATTGTCTTTCTCTAATTGACTTTGTTTTTTTAGCATAATACCCTTTAGTTCCATGCACATTCTAGCAAATGGCAAGATTTCATTTTTTTGATGGCTGGGTAGTATTTCACTGTATATATATATATACCACATATTTTTAAAATTTTTACTTAGTTATTTGAGAGAGAGCACAAGTGAGAGAGAATGCATGGGGGGAGGGAGCAGAGAGAGAAGGAGAAGTAGATTCCCCACCGAGCAGGGAGCCTGAAGTGGGCCTCAATCCAGGACCCTGGGGTCATGACCTGAGCCGAAGGCAGACGCTTAACCAACTGAGCCACCAAGATGCCCCCTCACATCTTCTTTATCCATTCTTCTGTCAGTGAACATCTGGGCTCTTTCCATAGTTTGGTTATTGTGGACATTGCTGCTATAAACTTTGGGTGCAGTTGCCCCTTTGGATCACTACATTTGCATCTTTGGGGTAAATACTCAGTAGTGCAATTGCTGGGTCATAGGGCAGTTCTATTTTCAACTTTTTGAGGAAACTTTGTACTGTTTTCCAGGGTAGCTGCACCAAGCTGGTTATTTATTCCATAACTTGTGGTATCTACTCTGTCAAAATGTTACTAGAAATCATTAGCACTCACTGATCTTTTACTTGGGAAAATGGAGAAATTGTTCACTCAGAATACATTGGGCAATTCTAGACCTATAAGAGGCACCTCCCAAATATTTTCTAGTGACATTCCATTCCCGTATCATAAGAGCAAAGTACTCACAACACATTTATGTGAGTATCTAACATGTTTTGGTTATGGCAATTGGCTGATACAATTAACATAATGTGTCTTTTGGATTTGTCTCTTTTCCTAAATGATGTTTTTTGTTGTTTTGTGTCTGTATGTGTGTTATTATTATTGAATTTATATTGCATATGTCTTGATGGAAGAGTGAATGACATTAAAAAAAAATCATGTATATAATCTTGCACAATTACTTCCTTCGGGACATGGTACTTTGCATGTGATTCAGATGAGAAGGACGGAGATGAAGAAATCAGAGGAGTGAGTTGTCCAAGGTCAAAAGGTGGCAGAGCTAGGATTTGGATTTAGGTCTGTCTGACTCTGAACTTGTGTATCTTTCTCACTTCATTCCTCCCTGGTTAGCTGGATGATTCAAATGTCCTACTCTCACTGGTCAGGAGGGACTGGTGAGGGAGCTGGTCCCCTGTTTCACCTTTGTTAAATGAAGACTGAGAAACAGATGTTAAGTGTGGACTTAGATTATTAAAGGATCCTAGAGTGTCAGGAGATGAAAAGTCTAGTTCAGATGGGCTCATGTGCTCTTTTATGGAATACGATTAGTGTTCTCTGCTCATTTGGCTGCCTAAGACCAGTGGTAAGGATTTTCAGGCATATAGTACCAGGTCAGGGGTGTTAATCTCAGCTCTATGAATATCAGACTGACTACAGTCAATGACCACCTTCTGAGACTGTGGAAGAGTGATGGGGAATAAGGAGCCCACAGAATCTACCCTCTGATGTATTTGCTTCATTCAAACCAAATCTATAAGGAGTTGTACCTTAGCAAAGATCTAAAAAGAAATCCAAGTTGCTATGCTGTTGTGCTGGGAGCTTTTACTTTTTTTTCTTTTTTAAGATTTTTAAAATTTATTTGAGAGAGAGAGAGAGAGGGAATGAGCCAGAGGGTGGTGGGGGGGAGCTAAGGGAGAAGGAGAAGCTGGGAGCCCAACACAGGGCTAGATCCCAGGACCCTGAGTTCAGGACCTGAGTCAAAGGCAGATGCTTATCCACCTGAGTTGCCCAGATTCCCCTGCAAACTTTTACCTTTCATTCTTCCTGAGTGCTCAGTTGAACCTTGAGGGGAGGCTCATTCTGAGGAGGTGCTGCCCCTGCTCTTGGTTTGCTGCTGGGGACAGCCCCTGGTGACAGCTAACAGTGAGGGCTCTGGCTCTTTCTGCTGTGCCTCTTTCCCAGTCTGTATCCCAGTCCAGGTTCAGACTCCACAACAGAGCCTAAACCCTGAGTCCTTGTTTAAACCTAGAATATGAGCAAGTGACACAAGTGGCTGTGCTCCTGATTTGGGGTGAGTTATTTTGGGATTACAAGGAACTGGGATGTGGCCTGGACTGGGATCTGGAATCTTTCCTGCCAGCATTGCTCTTTACTCAACATGTTGAGGGCTGGCTGTGGGGTCCTGTATTTCTCGAGGTAGAACATTACCATTTATTCGAGGGCAATAAAGGACAATAAAGATGTTCTATGTTACTAAGCCCTGGGTCTCTCCAGGGAAGAGAGATTACTTTTGTACACATGTTGCAGAGTTTCTCAAAATATTTGAAGACTTGTCCTGAAACACGAATGAGAAATAAAAGGTATGTGCCTATATCTGGTGGGTGTGGGGGTGGATTTGACTATGACAGAAAACCTGGAGGGTGCCAAGTAGGACCTTCAATTCACTTCAGTTTCAGGATAGGAGCTAGTGTTCTGTTTTTATTCCTTTTACAGGTACTTTGAGCCTTGTTAATATCACCCAGCCCATATTCATTGACTCATATTAAGGGCAAGAAGCAAACATGCCTTTAACCACACCAACTATAAATCACTATAAATAAGCATAATAAATCACTATAAATAAGTATATCTGCTGGTACCAACAGTTTCCCAACCAGTAACCACAATTTACTATTCAAGGAGTTAAGACAAATGTGGCAAATGAAGTGGCATCTCTGTTTATCCTTGGGGACAGCAGGTTTAGCACCCTGAGCCTGCCCTGGGCTGCTCTCAGGGACACTGATGTGTATTCCTGCTCCATGAGTGATACACAGTGAGACAGATGGGGCTGCACCTGTGTGGTATCCCCCTGTGGTGAGGGAGGAACAGCCCTGGGGAAACCCAAAAGTAGTGCCTTCTAAAATGTTTATTCTATTGGGGTGCCTGGATGGCTCAGTCAGTTAAGCATCTACCCTCAGCTCAGGTCATGATCCCAGGGTCCTGGGTTCAAGCCCCTCATCAGGCTCCATGCTTCTCCCTCTCCCTTTGCTTCTCCCCCTGCTTGTGCTCTCTCTCTCTCCCTCTTTCACTCTGTCAAATAAATAAAATCTTTTTTAAAAAGTGTATCTTATTTTATTATTTCCAGAAGGCATTAGAAAATCCACATAACACTTTATTTTTTAAAAACATTTAGACTTCCTTATTTTTTAAATAGGTATTCCATTTACATGGTCAAAAATTCAAAAAGTATAAAAGGGAATAGTATGCGGTGTCTTCATCCTGCCATTGTCCCTGAGCTGCTCTAGCATACAGACTGAGGCTATCTGTGGTATTTATACTACTGTTGCTTAGCTTTCTGGTACCCTTCTGTTCTTAAACACACACACACTCTCTCTCTCACACATGCACGAATGCACTATGCACACACCACTACATACACTTATATGAACACTGCACACAGCATGGATGACATGTTTCTTGGCTTTTGAAAAATTTAGCCTCTGTCAAATTATTATATATAGTCACGCAAATTGTGCACACTTTTTTGGCCATTTTGAACCATCTGTGAGAAGGTTTTCAAGTCTCCTGTGTGTTTAGATCTCTCCCTTTCTTTGTGGCCCCTCTCTTTCTTCCTTCATCTCACTCCCCTGATGTGAGTTGCATGGCAAGGAGAATGGAGATGATGAGAGAGGAGGGGATGGGAAGAGTTTTAAAATTCAGACTGATATGAAGGACTATTTTTACAATATATGAGACAGAAACGGAGATTTTGAGTTATGTTCACTTTCCAGAGTTGGGTCTTTTGAGGTCCAAAGGGAGACAGGAATAATGACAAAGTTCCCAGGAATCTTGCTAGTGCTCCTATGGCTTCAACAGGACTGTAAGTGTATTATTATTGTCTCTGATTTTGACAATGGGGAAACCAATATTTGATGACATTTTCTATTGAGACCGATAGACCATGGAATGGGAGAGTATTTCCATCTAGCTCATCTTGGGGTTTGGTAGAGAAGTGGTATTATGGGAAAACAAAAGTTACAGAGCATTAGAGCCCATAAACTCATCTCTGTTGGCTGACATCTTTCTAAACAGGGGTGAGGAGCCTGCTGAAGGTGAGGCAGTGTCCTGGGTCACTGAATGCTTAGGATATAGCCAGCCCTTCTCTCAGGTGCACTTAAGAAGACTGTGATTCCCTGTACTACATGTATTACAGATAATATCTGGGGAAAAGCCCAGAGTTTCTGGGTTCTATAATCTCACATGGACAAAAGGAGGAAAGGAGATTCACAACATTTGAACAAAGACAAGTAACAAACCTCCCTGCACATCACAGATTTGAAGCCTGGAGACCCCGGCACCTATGTCTGTGTAGCAAATTCAGAGTGACTTCTAAGTCCCTGGAGCTTCTGCGCAAACAAGCAGCAGAGTCCAGCCACACTCTTGACTTGAGACTTGAGAGGGTTGGGTAGACGGGAATCTTTATAAAATTTCCTATGAAAGTAGATACCATATCATAGCTGAGAGATCATGTGTGATTATCTAAGGAAGCCATTAGACTATTCTTTGGATTACTGATCCATGAAAGGAGATTATAGGTGGAATCCTGGCCCAGAAAAATCTTCAAAAAATTCTATCTGCATTGAAGTTTCACTCTTGTTCATGCAGCTAGGTGAGGCCTTGGTTGTAGTTAGGAGGAAAAGAGCCCTGTCTTGGAGATAGAGGGCCTGGGAGTATGGTTTGTGTTCTTTCAAGCAATAAGCAATCACCATAATTAGGTTGAATTTTAAGTTCTAGTTTTATAAATGGGAATCTGCATGTTGAATACTTTGAAATAACAGCCAATGACAGGTGGTAGAAAGAGCAGTGGGATTAGAAGCAGTGAATTCAAATCCTAGTTGCTTTTCATCTTTGCTACTTGCCCTCAGGTAACAAAACAGAGTGATAAATGAATAAGCTGTGGAGGTAGGCATTTCTGGATTTGAATCTCAGATGTTATTCTTTGGCTGAACACTTAATAGTATCTGAGCTTCAATACGCCCTCTATAAAATGGAGATCATAAGGCTATCTTCCAGGGTTATTATGAGGTTAAAATAATAACACACTAGTGGTGCCTGGGTGTCTCAGTCAGCTAAGTGTCCAATTATTGATTTTGACTCAGGTCATGATCTCAAGTTTGTGAGGTAGAGAACTGTGTCAGGCTCCAAGCTCGGCATGGAGTCTGCTTGAGGTTCTCCCTCTCCCTGGTCCCTCTGCCCCTCCCACCCTCATGTGCACGCTCTTTCTTTCTTTCTCTTACTCTTTCAAATAAGTAAGGAAGTAAATAAATAAAATGTTTAAAATAAAAATAAAATTAAAAAATAAAAGTAAATTAAAAATAATATCACACTAAATGTGCTGCACTTAATCAATACCTGTCAGACAAATGCTATCAATATCCCATATTATCATTTCTGTCTGATGAGGTTATGAAACCTGATCTGCCAACCCTATAAAACTGAGGATGACATAAAATCTTGTGGGTTCAGACTCTTCATAAATTGGAGAAGACCTAAAGAAATATAAGAAATTTGGGGGGGGGGGAGATAAAACTCTAGGTTTTGTTATCTCTGACTAAAAAAAAAAAATTTAAAATAAAAAAAATCAATAAATCAAATAGTTGTTTTTCTGTAGAAAGATCACATGACTTTTTTGTGAAATGATCCCAGGGCATGGCTTTCAAAAAAGTTCAAGTGGATAAATGATGGTTCATGGAATGATTGGTGACTGGACTCCCAGGATGGATGGGTGACTCTCTGCCTCCCGGCTGAAGATAGTGTGTGTAAATAAATGATTATGTTCAGACCTTTGCATAATTGCAAAGACCAGGATGAGTTTTTGTCTGGGTTTCTGGCGGTCAGTAGTTTATCAAAGTACACAACCCTGTTCTGATTTAGCATTTTGACTTCCATGATAGCGAGCAGAGCAGAAGTATTCATTAAGTACTCATGAGAGCAGGGCTCTGGCTTAAGTCTCATCACTGCACTAAGCACATTACAGGCATGTAGCCTGTGTTACTCAGATGCGTTTCCAGACTCACATATGCACACACACAATTTCTCTCCAGCCTTCTCCGGGGTTCTCGTGCTACTCCCACTTAGCTTGGAGGACAATATTTCCTTTCTTAGGAAGAAGACAGAGGAAATGCCCCAGAGCCCTGTCTGAATACTTTTCAAAGAATTCTTTCTTCCTTTCTATATATCTCAACTTCTCTTATAGGCTGGAGGCAGGTGAAGGGCTTAGGGTTTCAGGAGAAATTTATCACTCTTACCAAGACTTATTAGATATGCCTAACTTCTTAACTTAGATTTTATAGAAATTTTTCCATATTGACCTCAGTCTTAGATGAAGTTATGAAAAACAGGAAAACTCACTGCTTAATTGTTATTAACCATTTGTTTCCCACAATGAAAGCTCATTTATATTATGTTTGATAGTTATATTACTTTTTACTTCTGTCTTTTAAATAAGATCCGTAGCCTCTACCTACTGGTCCATCATGTTAGTCAGTGTGTTCATTCCTCTCAATGTAAGGCAATGTAGAGAGAATATTTCCTACTCTAGACAGTCAATGTCAGGGAGTCTGGCTGTCTCAGTTGGTAGAATATGCGACTCTTGATCTCTGGATTGTAAGTTTGAGGTACATGTTGGGCGTAGAGATTACTTAAAAAAAAAACAAAACACCAAAACCAAAACCAAAAAAAAAACAAACCCAAAAACAAACCAGTGCCATAGCCGCCCCCCCCAAAAATTCCTAGCATCATTAATTGGGTTTTCTTTTTCTAAATTCTCTAAGTTCTTTAAAATAATTTCACATTTTTATCACCTCTTTCTTGTACATTTTTCCCTCTGCAGTTTCTAATTACCTTTATTTTTACTTTTGTGGAAAAGAATAATATAATTTCATTTTCTAATTTTTTATATTCTTTTAATTACTTATCTACTAAGAAGAACCTACCTTCTTCTTTTTTACTTTTTAAACTTTTGTTGGCTTAAAACTCCCAGTTGTGGGAATTTTGATTAGGGATTCTGCCTGTTCCTTTCTGAATCCCTTTCCAATGATGCCTGAAGTAACAATGGACAGGACAAGGCTTACTAGAAGAACTACTTCTGTTTGGCCTCCAGAGGGCGATGTTGTACAAATGAGAAACAAAGTTGAAGCTCCGCTTGTTCCTTTAGCTCCTTCCTCCTTCCCAGAGTTGACTTGAGGAGTCCCGATGGAGCCAGCTCTTTGCAGACAGTGGCATATGAAGAATTTAGAAGTCGAATTTGTCAAGGAAAGGACTCTTCTAAACTCTCTGGAATGTGCTTATTGTGCTTATTCTGGAATGTGCAAGATTCTGGACTCACTGACTCAGCATTGATGTTTCAGGAGGAACCGGAGCCCTGTCGGTGACCCAGTCCGATGCGCACGTCACTGTCTCTGAAGAATCCCCTCTGGAGCTGAGGTGCAGCCACTCATCTTCTTTCCAGCCCTATCTCTACTGGTACGTGCAGCACCCCAACCAAGGCCTCCAGCTTCTCCTCCTGTACATATCAGGGGACGCCCTGGTTAAAGGCATCAAAGGTTTTGAGGCTGAATTTAGGAAGACTAAAACCTCCTTCCACCTGAGGAAACCCTCAGCCCATGGGAGCAACACGGCCAAGTACTTCTGTGCTGTGAGTGACACAAAGTCTGGGACTGCAGGGGGAGATGAACACAAACTTCTGGAGAATGTGAGACTTCAAGTGACTCAAAGGGACCAACCTGGGGCATTTTCAATAAGATCTCATGTTCTATTAAGACAAGAGGGCAGAGGGGACTAAACTGCTTAGCTCTTGTGCAGACATGGTGGTACTCTTCAAAGAATCAGGATTTGTGAGGAAAGGACAATTCATGAGAAAAACACAGTGGCTCCAACAGACCGGAGGCTGGAACTTGTTCAGACGATCACTTCCTATGGGACAGTGGTTTTGTGTGGGAATTGCCCATCTAACCAGCGACCAGGCAGGAGAGTACCATGACAGTCTATGCTGATAGTTTTCATCTATTAGGGGGGACTCTAGGCCTCCCCCTAACTGAGCAACTTTTCTTAAGATACTAGATAATTCCATCTATGTGTGTCAATATTTGAAAATGGAAAATGAAGGTTAACAGTAGAGGAAGGGACTGAGGAAAATGTGATAAAATAAGATCACTAAGCATACAGGGAGAAAATTTACTGAAAGTTTCTGTCATTTACTCAGCTCCTCCATTTTAATATAATCTCAAAGAGGTGGAGCTCTGATCTCCATAAGTGCATTAATGGATCAGGTTGAGGGGGACCAGGACTGTGCTAATAAGACAGAGATGATTACTGGAGCGCAGTTGAGAATAGGAATCTGTTAGATCCAAGTGGGCTGGAGGCTCCAGTAGAAAACACTTATATTTTCCTTTTCTCCTAATTTTTATAACTAAAAATTCTTAAAATGAGCTTCTACTCCAATGACTTAGAAATTATTCCACTATCACTGATAAAATTTTTTCTCCCCCATCTCCTCTGGGGAAAGAGACAAAGAAATGAAGGAGCTGAGGAATGAAAGTAGAGAGAGAAGAAAAAGGAGATGTGTAAGGAAAGATGGGGAGGAAAAGGAGAAACACTTTGTCTGAACTCCAAAATGTGGTCCTCATCACATGTTCAGAGTGGAATCAGCCATGGAGGTCTCAGGCTATGAAAGGAAAGGATTGGGTGGGAAGAGAGGGGCTGGGAATGAGACCAAGGTGGCCATCCTGTATGTGTCCTCTTTCTTTTACTACCAATTGAAGTCTTATTGTAAGACATATACTATATTTGGTTATAAAACAAATCTATATTTTCTACATTTACAAAATGATTTTAATTCCTTTCATTTGAATATACTTACCTAACAAAGGAGGTTAACAAAATGATATACACTCTGAAACAGTTTTCCTTTATTATATATTCCATATAAATAAGTTCTCCATTCTCTGTTAAAGTACATATGCTGATCCCTGTTTAGAAAGCAGCCTCCCTGCAGTTATCTCCCAGGATGTATTGACCCAACAGGGTCCCTATTTCTGTCTGAGTTGTCATCTCATTTTCCTTACCCTCTGTTCAGACTTTCCATACCAAAAACAGTTCTGAAAAACAAAACAGAAAGACTGGACTGGGAAAGTTGGATATCTTCCTTTAGTCCTTCCTCTCCCCCCTCCAGCCTGAATCCTCCACCTCCAACACACGCACACCCCCGAGAAACCTTACACACTCAGCCAGGGCTGGGCCATCATGGGTAGAGTTTCCTGTTAAGAAGGAAAATGACAAAGCTCAAATGTGAGCGTGATTGGTGTTCTGTGATTGTGGTGAAATGGACTGACTGTAAGAACACAACTTATCTAGACCCAAGACTCTATACGCTGCACAGAAGGGGTGTTGGTAACTAAGCAACTCGACAAGGAATCATGAGAAGACACTGGGGAGCACTGCTGGGGCTCCTGTGGCTTCAGGTTTGCTGTGAGTAGGGATGTTCTAGATGGGGCTGGGGAGTGGTCCAGAGCTGGAAGGGGTGGGGGGAGGTGACACTGAGCTCCTAGAGTCCTACATCCTCAGGGGTGTTTCTTGGGATACTTCACAGGTTTAAAAACTGCATCAGTGACTCCCCAGTGATATCATTGTTTTTCTCTTTCCACGCAGGGGTGAGAAGGATGAATGTGGAGCAGAGCACTTCAGCCCTGAGCCTCCAGGAGGGAGGCAGCTCTACTCTGAAGTGCAATTTTTCTAGCAGTCCAAACAGTGTGCAGTGGTTCCAACAGCACCCCAGGGGCGGCAGCCTCACCTGGCTGTTTTACATAGCTTCAGGGATGCAGCACAGTAGGAGGTTAAACTGCACAGTGAATACTAAGGAATGGTCCAGCACCCTCCACATCGGGGCCTCTCAACTGGAAGACTCAGCCACCTACCTGTGTGCAGTGGAGGCACAGTGCTCCCCTGTGATCTGCAGCCTGGACCCAAACTGCAGCTGCTCCTGTAGCCCCCGCCCTTCCCCCAGGAGGTCTTGTACAGCAGCGGTGTGTAGCCTTGAGTTTCCTTATTCATTTGGTCAGTCTTTTCCTTCTCTCTATAATTATAAACCTATACTGCTAACATGGAGCCCTTAGAGATTCTAAAAACAATGGCAAGATTCAAATCCATGTTTAAGGAAACAGTGGAAACATCCAACTCATTGTCAGAATCTAGAGCTTCAATGAGCAGACACTAAATAGGTTCCTATGGTGTGAACCCCACCCATGTTGTGTGCGGCAGGTACAACTCACCTGTTAATATGAACACATAGCTCTGCTTTGGAGAAGGGTGAAAAAGAGCCTGGTTTTATTTGGCCCTGCTTATGCCTGTGACTTTTAGTTCCTGGAGGTTCTGAATAACAAATATAATAGCAAAGTAGCTAACGTTTGGATAACAGCATGTGCGGTGAGCATTGTACAAACATCTTTAGTATCATGTCATCTCCTTGACACCTTATAATGCAGGTGTTGTGTTGTCCCCACCCCCATTTTTTTACAACAAGGGTTAGAAGCTTAAGAAATAAAAAGGTAACTGACTTTAAAAAGCCAAGTTCCTAATCCACAGGCCCACTCTTGGAAGAGAAGCAATCTGACTTCAGATCCCATGTTCTCAATCCCTATACTCTGACTACCTTCTCAGAAACTTACAAATTACATTATTTACAGTGATAAATATGCAGAATCTTTTCATAAAAGTCAAGGAATAAAGAAGCATATTTTGATAATTTTCCACTAGTGACATCTAAGGAAAAGCTGGTTTGAGGTCCCTTATGAAGTGAGGACTCACCTATTATCCTCATTTCTACAGAAGCACCCGCTGCCTCCCCCAGAAGGTCTCAGTGACCCAGGCAGCAGAGGCCAGGAGATAAATGAGACCAGGGTCATCCCATGATTCAACCCTGGGCCTACCAGGCCCTTCCAAGCCACTGGGGATCTGCTTTCTTCTAAGAGAGAAGTAGTCAAAATTACTTCATTTGGAGATCATCCAGATGTGCATTCACTCAACAAATATTTATTCTGTAGTGTGATATGATAAGCACCAGTATCTGGTTGAAGATATCTAATTCCACAGTACAGATAAGTTTCCTGTAGGTGTGGAATTTTTATTCTAGGGATAGGACAAGGAAACAATTGCATAATTTACTTCAAGATTTAAGTGACATTAAGAAAATAAAGTAATATGAAAGACAATCACAGTGATGACATCTGAGCTCTCTGGAATGATGACATTTGAACTGTCTTCAATGACAAAAATGACAAAAAGCAAGATGATAAAACCTAGGAGAAGGAAGTTTTCAAATGCAACAATGGCCATGAGGCAGAAGCAAATTTGGTATATTTGTGACAGAAGGCTGATGTTCCTAGAAGGTAGTGAGGGGAGAGTGGTAGTGATATGTCAAAGAGGTAGTTAAGGGCCCTATCATATGTGGCCTTATACCATTATGTTTACATTCATATATTATTCTGTATGAAATGGGAAGCATTTGAGGGGTTTTAAGTAGGTGCTCTAGTCTGATTTATGTTTCAGAAGGGTCATAGTCCATGTTCAGGGGAACAGCTCATAGGGGGACATGGGGGCCAAGACTATGGCACAAAGACAGAAGAGCTTCCAAGACCCAATCAAACTTGATGGAGGCCAAGTTCTGGGAGGAATCCTATAATACAGTCACATTTTCTGTATATGAAAATTTTGGAAGTAAGCTATTTTAAGAACAATTTGTCAAAACCAGTCTTTTCCCATGCTAACTACACCTCTGCTGGGCTTGCCCTTGTTTAGGTGGTGTTGGAGTGGCTCCAAACATTTTTGGGAATCTGGCAGAGGTGAGATTGAGTTGAGGACACATTTAGTTTACATTAAATGAGATATATTTAACGTGATTTATAGTGATTTCTATATATAGTTAAGTTTCTGCTAACCATTCCCAGTGTGGAATTGCTTTCAGGACTGTTCCTTCCACCTACTTTTGTCCACTCACCTAGTATTAGGATGTGAAACTGCACAAAACTAACTTGGATATGTCCTATGGCCCTCACTACTTAAGGACGTGGGTAGAAGAAGAGAATCAAGGTTTGAGATATTCAGAGTTGTGTCATATAAGTAATTAACCTGTTCTAGGTACCTTCTATCAGTGGAATGAATCATAATATTTGTCCTTTAGTGTCTGGCTTACTTCGCTGTAGCCTATTTTCCAGATTCATCCATGTTGTAGCATGTCTCAGTATTTCATTCCTTTTTAAGACTGAATGATGTTCTGTTATAGAGATATATAACGTTGTGTTATCCATTTGTCATTTGATGGACATTTGGGTTATTTCCACCATTTGGCTATGATGAATAATGCTGCTATGAACATTCATGTACAAGTTTTGGTAAAAATATGGTTTTGGATCTGAGACTTGAAGAATAAAAAACAATTGGGCAAAGCTAGCAAATTCAGGGGATTGAGGATCAGAAGTATAAGATAGTATCAGAAGTATAAGATAGGAGAAGTAGTCTGGGGCCAGATCTTGTGGATCTTTGAAAGGAGTATAGGTTTTATTCTAAGTATAATATCAGAGTCATTGACTAAATAAGAGCTCCACATTGACATGATCTAGTTTATGTTCTAGTACTGTCTTGCTGCTATGTAGTGAGTGGGTTGTAGAGGGCAGAACTAGGAAGGAGACCAGTTGGAAGACTATTGCAACAGTTCAGGTGAGGGCAGATAATAGCCTGGATTAAGGTTATGGTGATGAATATTGAAATTTGTGACTGCATTCAAGATGTATTTACTAGTGGTTGCCTGAGGGGAGAGGGTGGAGGAGGGGCAACACGGGGGAAGGGGAGCAGGAGATACAGGCTTCCAGTTATGGAATGAATAAGTCATGGGAATAAAAGGCACAGCATAGGGAATATAGACAGTGGTACTCTAGTAGCACTGTATGGTGCCAGATGGGAGCTACGCTTGTGCAGAGCAGAGCATAATGTTTAAACTAGTCAAATCACTATGTTGTACACCAGAAACTAATGTTAACACTGTGTGTCAACTACACTAAAAAAATTAATAAAAATTATGTATTTATTTTTCATCAGGTTTTTTTTAAATTGAAATATAATTGACATGTAACACTGTGTAAGTTTAAGAGAGAGAGTTGGGGGAGAGGACCAGAGGGAAAGGGACAAGCAGACTCCATGGTGAGCACAGAGCTCTAGTGGGGGCTTGATCCCACAGCTCTGACATCATGACCTGAGCCAAAATTAAGAGTCAGATGATTAACTGACTGAGCCACCCAGGTGCCCCTATATACTACATCTTCTTTATGCATTTATCCATTGACATTTTCCTGATTTCAAGTAGACTAAGCCTGTTGAAAAAATGTGGGAAACATGTAACTTCTTCAAATTTATTTAAAGTGACTCAATACTGTGTTGAGAAGATGTGATGGAATTCTGAACCCTACCTTCTTACTATGCTTGCTTTCTGCTAATCCACATAACTTCTGATTGGAGACACACTCAGAACTGTTGTAACACAACACAGATCCTCACCAATGTGACTGGGGTCATGTCGAATCCTGTGAGAAAACTCCACGAAATGGAGGGCAAGAGTCTTCCTGGGTCAAGGCTGGATTAAACATGGGAGGATCCCTGGAGTGTTTTCTTGTCCTCCTTTAGATGGATCTGATAAGTTTGGAGAATCCTTAACTTGCTCTTGTCATTTAAAGCTAAGAGATATTATCACTGAAAGCTACAAGATAATGGTTGTTCACTTGTCTCACTTGATTGCCTGCACGCAAATCACATCTCACATGTAGCCCACATCCTGCACATAAATCTATATCCTGTTTGTAATTGGATCTTGTGGAAGTTATAAAAGAAGTGATTGTAAGAAATAAAGATGTCTACTGATCATCAGTTGGTGGTCCCCCCCATCACTTCAGCTCCCATCACCAGGATCCCCACCGCAAAGGTGACAAGAACTTAATTTATTTAATCTATTGCTGTTTTGTGTGTTCATCTCCCACAGATACAGGAGAAAAGAGGATTGGTCCAGCTGGTTTTGCAGTTGGGGACCCGACCACAAGATGGCGAAGCATCTCTGCTGATGCAGATTATGTGAAAGGGTCCTCTTGGTTGTGAGAGTAAGTTAAAGACAGAAGCAGATCCCTGTGTAGACAGTTTAAGAAACCACTGTGCATTTGAGGAAGGAAAGAGATAACCTGGTAATAAAAGTAACTTTCCTGGCTGGAGATTGCAGATCTCAGTTGGAGGAACAATGAAGACACTTACTGGAATGTTCCTGTTCTTGTGGCTGCAACTGGAGTGTGAGTGGAAAACTTTTGGGTAAAGGGTGTCTTAGTATTAGAAGTCTGAAAAGGAGATTAGCTTTTTCCAGACTTCCTGAAGTTGCTGCACCAAAGAAGAAACAAAAACTCTGGAGAATGATGACCTAATGATTTTGTCTGACTTTTTTTTTTTGTTTTCCCCACAGGGTTGAGTAGAGGAGAAGAGATACAGCAGCACCCTTCTTTCTTGACTGTCCGGGAGGGAGACAGCTTTGTTATCAACTGCACTTACACAGACGGTGCCCCCGACTACTTCTTTTGGTACAAGCAAGAACCTGGAAAAGGCCTCCAGTTGCTTATATATACTCTTTCAAATGTGGTCAAGAAACAAGAACAAAGACTCACCGTCCTATTTAATAAGAAGGACAAACATCTTTCCCTGCAAGACACAGCCACCCATCCTGGGGACTCAGCCACCTACTTCTGTGCAACAAGAGCACAGTGGTCCCCAGGCACCTGCAGCCTGCCCCCAAACCTAAGACTGGGGTGGAAGCCCCACTCTTTTTCCCTTTGTCACCAGCTTTCAAGTCAGAGATTTTGCCATATTCCATCTTAAATAAACATTATTTTAAAAATATATATATATAAACATTCTAAATGATCTTAAAGAATGTCAGTTTCAGAATGACCCAATAAGTGTAAGAACATTTGGAATGAACACTTAAGGGAGTTAGTGATTTCTTAGTTAAGTATCTGGGCTTTAAGTTTGATGTTTTGGGTACTGTTCAGAGTTCCACTTTCCAAAGGACATCCTGGTGTCAAAGTCAGGGAGTACTCTTCTTGATGGAAAGATTTTTTACCTTTTATTTTTTAAAAAAGATTTTATTTATTTATTTGACACAGAGAGAGAGAGAGATCACAAGTAGGCAGAGAGGCAGGCAGAGAGAGACGGGGAAGCAGGCTCCCTGCGAAGCAGAGAGACCCACGTGGGGCTCGATCCCAGGAGACCAATGCGGGGCTCGATCCCAGGACCCTGGGATCATGATCTGAGCTGAAGACAGAGGCTTAAACCCACTGAACCACCCAGGTGCCCTGATTTTTTACCTTTTAATAATAGCATTCATTAATTTTTTCTGATTATAGAAATATTAACTTCATGTTATAGGAGGAAAACGAAAAATATATATAAAATAGGAAGTTCAAACAGAATGCAATTATCCAGATAAATCATGGCTAACATCTGGTATACCTTCTTTATTAAACTCTTGTTAAAGATTAGAAGCACACGGACTGGTATTTGAACTTACTTCCACTTAACATTATATCATAATCTGAGCATTCACATTTATCAAATCTTAAGAAATTGAACTTTTAATGATTTTATGTCATCATTTTATTTCTTCTTTAATCATTCCCTTATATTTGTGGGAATGATTAAATACTTTTCTTAATTCAAATGTTACCCTTTAAATAGATAGCTTGTTATATGTGGTAGCCAATAATTATAGTACCAATATGAATGATAGTAATAACTAGTATAAAGACAGTGGAAAAAACAAGGAATGGACTTGAATATGAAAGACTTTGAATAAAACAAAAGAGGAATTCTAAATTATGGGGAAGAACAGGATTATCCTCAAATTTTGTTGAATCAATTGTTCAGATAAGAGGTTCTCATACTTTCTCCTGAAGCATCCCTACAGGGGAGGGCCACCAAACATGACCTTTTCCTTCTTGAAATCTGGATGTGTGGGCAGAGTCGCCCAAAGTAGTCTGGCAAAAGTACAAATAATCTCATGTTTACTTTAAAATTTTTGAGTTATCATCTTTATTTTACTGCATTATATATCCATATTAATTTTAACGCGACATAATCTTGTAAATAATTTACCTATTCTTCAATTTTTCAGTAATAAAAGTGCTCCTAGCTGATGCATGATATTTATTACATGTTTTATCTTGAGGCAAGAGTACTCTAATTTGAAAAGCACAAAGTTGACTATTTGAAAACGAAAGTGTTGCAAAATCAATAAGCAATCCATAAATATTGGTTGGACAAATAAATGAAGTACCTCACATGATGAAATAAATTCCAGAGAGATTAAAGTAATTAAATCAAAAGTTGTTAGTAAAAAATAAAAATGCGTGTTAGTCAACAAACTGAAGAAGAATTTTCTAAACTTAAGAACAGTGAACAAAATCATGGGAAAAATAGAATAATTGATTACATAAATATTAAAAACAAATTTATTATATGTAAAAAATGACCAAAATTACATTCAAACCAGTTTACTGTTAACTTGCTGTTGATCTCACAAAAGATTAATAATTCTTCTGCATAATTTCTATATGCTTAAAAAGGAAAACATTAATATCGAAATAGGTAAATATACAGAAGATGTGATGAGGACACTTGCACAGGAAAAAAATAACATGGTTCAAAACACATGGAAAATGTTTAAACCCACTGGTATTCTTAAAAATGTATAGAAATAACTTAAAAAAAACATTAGGGAGTTGTAGGAATAATTTAATAGCAATATTAAAGAACAGAGAATTCAAGCAAGATGTAGTGAAATAAACATACACTAGTGGGAGAATAACTTTGTAAGCTATTTTGGAAAGTAATTAAAAAACATGACTTAGTAAAAACCAGATTAATTTCCTTGTAATTTTTTCCCTGGAAAACTTGTCTTCAGGAAAACCCTCCATGCATATGAAAATAATTATTTACAAAGTTATTTGGGAAGTTATTTATATTCCCCAAATTTAAAATGAAAATGTCTAATCTTAAAGGGAAAGGCTTGGGGTGCCTGGGTGGCTCAGTAGGTTAAGTGTCTGACTCTTGATTTCTGCTCAGGTCATGATGTCAGGGTCCTGGAATCAAGCCCCATGTTCGGCTTCCTGCTCAGCAAGGAGTCTGCTTGTGGATTCTCTCTTCCTCTCCCTCTGTTCCTCCCCCTGCTCTTTCTCTCTCTCTCTCTCTCTCTCTCTCAAATAAATAAAAAAATAAACCTTAAAAAAAAAAAAAAGGGAAGGGCTCAGTCGTCCAAATGGAATATTATATAGCAAATAAATGGTATTTGTAAAGAGAATCTATAATGGTTATCAAGATATGAGCTGGTGTGATTGCTGTTTTTTAAAAAAAGACCTTATTTATTATTTGCCAGGCAGAGATCACAAGTAGGCAGAGCAGCAGGTGGGGGTGGGGGTGGGGGTGGGGGGAGGGAAGCAGGCTCCCTGCTGAGCAGAGAGCCTGATGTGGGGCTCAATCCCAGGACCCTGAGATCAGGACCTAAGCCAAAGGCAGAGGCTTAACCCACTGAGCCACCCAGGCACCCCGTGTGATTGCCACTTAATCTTGCTACATAGGGAAAATATGAACAGCACAAAGTTTGGAAAGTAATTCACAAGATATTGATAATGTATATCCTTGCTTAGCAGAATAAGTAGTGATTTTTCTCTTCTCATTCTTTTTTCCATTTTCTAAAATATAAGCCTAGTTGATTTAAGGTATCTCTAATCCTTATCTGCAAAGCCTCTAAAATTCCTCCTTGCTCTGAAGCTCAGTGAACTGTGGTTCACACTATGGTTCACAGTGAGAGGGCAGGCCCAGCAGCCTGCCTTGCATCCCTTTTCTTAGATAGTTCCCATTTACTGCATTCTTACTGTGTGCAACGTATGTACAAAGAGTTTTATGTACATTAGTCCATCCAGGTCTCCTCATAACTTCTGATGATATTTCTGTTTTATACACACTTACATTAAGTAGCTTGCCCAAGCTCAGTTAGAGATTAAATGCAAAAGTGGGTTTCAGAGCCTGGACAGCTTGAGGCTGGAACACAATCCACAATGCCGATGAACCTCTGTCTCCAAATTTTTCTTGTGGACAAACGTCCAGATTAAATGTATAGGATTTTTATAAGATTACTTACTTGCTGAAAAGCCTCTGTAGGGTTTTTTTGTTGTTTTTTTGCTAATAGATAAGCTATAAACTCAAGCATTCAAATTTTTTTGTATCTAGACCCAAACTCTCCTTCCAGCTTTATTTCTCAGCATATGCTAGCCCATTCTCTTCTTTCTTCCTTCCATGCATTCATTTGCCTGTCTGTCCATCTATCCATCCCTCTATTGTTAAAGCCACAGAATGGCCTAAAAGTATTTGAGGAAGTGACAATACACCCACCATGTCATTAACAAAGTAGGAAAGAAATTCTGATATATGCAATCTGAGGACTGTTGTATTAAAAAAAAAAAAAAAATTGACCTTCCAGGGAGCATGGTTCTGCATGAACTGGGAAACTTCCCTGATTTGAGTTTCTGCTGGATTTAAAGTGAGTATTTATTATGCTATTCCAACAAGATCAAGAAGAAAGATCTCTTGAAGTCAAAGTGTTGGGTCCCCCAGTAATGGGGCTGTGATTAAAGGAGCGAGACTGATACAAAGCAAAGGTCAAGCAAAGCTTTATTTCATGCCAAGCATCAAGAATCAAACCGAACGTTCAGGGACACACCTCTTACAAGAGAGGGTGACCCCTCTCTGTTTCACAGACTAGCTTTTATAGAACAAAGGCCACATGGTTGGGCCTGGCCACACACAGGTGGCCAATGAAATTGTAACACACAGAGAAAGCTGCACAGTCATGCTAGGTGACCAATTAAATTACAATTTACCCTAGTAGACATTTGAACCAGCCTATCACCTTGGTTAGAATTGGTGCCCAAAAGGTGCTCAAAGGGCGGGGCCCATACTTTGGTAGCTAGGAGACAGTATGCTCCCCCACTGATTGAATAACTCCACCTGGCCTGACCCACCCTTGTATTTGGACTTTGTTACCTGGGACTGGTTTCCGGGACTTTTTTTTTTTAAGTAAGTTCCCCTTGAGGGGAGGAGGGGGAAGAGTCAATTTAAGTTCTACAACAAAATGGCAGTTCAACCAGGGTGGGGCCACTCTGGCTGAAGAGGCCCTTACCTTCCCCCCTTTTCTTTGGAGATTAGTCAAATCTTTGACTTTTCAGCCAGTTCTGAAACAGAATTTCTCTCTTAGGGCTATGCAGAGCCCCCCCCGCCCCCCCCTTATTCTAGAAATAGTATGTCAAGCCTTTTTCTATTTCCCACCTATACCTTAACGATAGGAGCAACAATGAACTCAATGAACTCATTGTTTTTTTTGAGTCTTAGCTCAGTCCACGATCGGTGGGGTCCACTGGCAGTGGCATCCGTCTCTGGGGGGGCGTCCTCTTCCTCGGCTCGTTTGACATGACTCACATGAGTCCAGGCCCTGACACCGTCTACTTTTATTGCCGTGGGGGTGGTCAGGATGACAGTAAATGTTCCCTTCCAGCAAAGCTCTAAGTTTCCCACTTGGTGGCGGCGTATCCAAACCAAGTCCCCATGTTGGTAAGGATGTGGCTCCACCTCTGTCTCCGTCTCTGCATGGGCAGTTTGGATCCCTGCGTGGGTTCTTTTTAAGACAGACTGTAATGCCTGCAGTGACTGGAGTACAGACTGATCAGTCATCTCTGCTAGGGCAATCTCTTATCGCAGAGGGCAGAGTGGTGGGGGTGTCTCCCAAACATTATTTCAAATGGGGTCACCTTGTTTAAGTAGGGCGTACATCATGCCCTGAGGAGAGCGAAGGGAATGAGATCCACCCATCCTCCACCAGTCTCCAGAATTAGCTGTGCCAGGGTCTCTTTTAGAGTCTGGTTCATTCTCTCTCCTTGCCCAGAACTCTGGGGCTGGTAGGCACAACGTAGTTTTCAATTAGTGCCCACGGCCTTGGCCAATGCCTGTGAGACTGAACTCACAAATGCAGAGCCATTGTCTGACCCAATTGCAAGAGGTAACCCAAGCCTCTAGTAGCTTTTTGGCTACCATTCCTGCCATCTCATATTTGGCAGAAAAAGCCTCTACCCAGCCTACTGTCCATATAGATGTTGGTGGTCTTACCCTTGGCCATCTGTAGCGTCTTGGTGAGAGCAATCAGCTCTGCTTTTTGCGCCGAGGTTCCGCGTGGCAGGGCTGTCATCTAGAGTTCCTGCTCAGGAGAAACCACCGCAGCCCCCACATACCTCTTTCCATCGACCATGTAGCTACTCCCTTCTGTGAACAGAGTCATCTCCGCATCCGGGAGGGGAGTGTCTCTAAGATCCGGCCTTATTCCTGCGACCTGGGTTAAGACCTCCCTGTAGTCATGTGGGTGCTCAGCCAGCTCCTCTGGTAGCAACGTGGCTGGATTTAGCACCGCCGGGGGCCGGAAAATCACTTTCAGTTCATTGAGGAGGAGGGCCTGATACCCTGTCACTCGGGCATTTGTAAGCCACCGGTCTGCTGGAGTCTGGAGAAGGCCCTTGATAGCGTGGGTGGTGGTCAAGATGAGATTTTGACCCAAAGTCAATTTGCTTGCATCCTTGACCAGGAAGGCCATGGCAGCAATTATGCACAGGCAAGGGGGAACCCAGCTGCTACTGGATCTAGCTTTTTGCTAAGATAGGCTACTGGCCTTTGCCAAGGCCCCAGAGTCTGAGTCAAAACTCCCTTGGCCACCCCTGCCTTTTCATCCGCATACAAGTGGAAGGGCTTGGTAACATCTGGGATGGCTATTGCTGGGGCACTCAGTTAGGCTGTTTGTAATTCCCAAAATGCTCCTTCTGCCTCAGCTGTCCACTCTACCATAGTGAGTCCTCCCTTAGTCAATTCGTAGAGAGGTCGTGCCATCTCCGCAAACCACGGTGTCCACAGCCTACGGTAGCCCACTGTCCCAAGAAACTCCCTCATGGAGATCAAAGCCTAAATAAGTGGCGTGGCTCTGACAAAGCTGTACTTTCATTGCTGACACCCGATATCCATTTCCTGCAGAGTCTGTAAGAGAGCTCTCGTCCCCCGCAAGCATGACCCATAGTCCTCAGTGGCTATTTCCACTATTCCCACTAACTCAGTCAGATTCTTCCTTTCAAATTCTTCAATTTTCTGAAGTTTCCTCCTTATATCTGGGGCTGACTGATTGGCAAAGGCAAGATCGTCTAAATGAGCTATTGTACAACTTCTCTGAAGTTTACCTCAAGTTATCTAGCTTAGGTAAACAAACACTTAAAGACAACCAAATCTAGAATTTAACATCCATAAAGGATGTTAAATGTTAACATAATTTTTCTTTCTAAAATAACCCTCATTTCCAGAGATAGCCAAATCAGGACTAATTCACTTGAAAAACAAGTCCAGTTTTAACAAACTTGGCCTAATTATTTACGTAAGCTCAGCAAGAACAGGAAGTGATCATATAGATCTTTTAGAATCTGCTTTGCTGGAACTTCTTATAAGGAATCTCTAGGTTGAACTTTTAGTAGCCTCTCCGGGCCAGAAGCCAAGCCACGTACTTGCCATCAGACATGTCTGCAATACCTGTCAGATTGGGTGAATTCCTCTTCCTGAGGTCTTGCCCCTGCCAGGGAGTGACATTCTTTACTCACCTGGTGAAGCTGCTGGGAACTCTGTAAGCAAGGTATCAGGCCAAAAGTTCCAAAGGGCTTTATGGCTCCAGGTTTCATAAAGTCAACCTTAGTTCCTTTAAACTGTCTCATCATATCTGAGTCTTTTCAAATATGACATTCTAGTCAAAGCCTTGGTAAAGTAACCAGAGTTTCCAATGGTGTCCTGTTACAAGGAGAACAGATTCTTATTGAACTTATGCAAATGACTGATTGCCACAGAAGAAAGAATACTTACTGAGACCTTTTGGTTTCAGAGGTTCAGACAGAGAGAAAAGTTGAATGCCTTGATTCGTTTACAAATGAGTACTTTTGCATCTCTGTAAGTTACAGATAACTTAAGAAAAGGTTTCCCTAGTCTGGAGGGGCAAACAATACAGAACCAGTCATGTTTAAAACATTAAGAGGCACATAACCTTTCAGTTCATCTAGTCCCATGTTACTAATTCTGGTTTAGTCTGAATGCAGCTTTTACTTCTGGAAATTGTTACCCATTTCAGTTCCAGGATTTTAAGATATCAAAGACCTGTATTTGTCCTGAAAGTCTCCCATATGAATTTCCTTTAGGGTGGAATCCATCTTACAAGAGAATTAAAACAATAATGAATGACAAAAACTCAGAATAGATATGGTTAAATATAAAGTGATGACCCTTATCAAAACATTAAAGCTTTAGGAAATGTATAGAACCTCTAGAGTAGTTAACAGCATTTACCCAAATGTAACCCAAGGTTTATCATTGGTTTAGCAGTACTCCCTGAGTAACTTAGCATATCAAGGAAAAGCCTTATGAGTCAAAGAGATCTCATTTACAACTCTGGGCAAGCAAAGAGAAAACCATTTACATTTTTTTTTTTTTTAAACAGATCAATTAACTAAGAAAACTTTGCCTTTTTAAAGAGAGAAAACCAGCTTTTTTCTACCAGTGTCTTTCCTTTTTTCCAGCTTCTCCCCGTGGGCCATACCTGGAGCTCCTCAACTAGACAGACAGAACCAGACCCAGCAGCCAGTCAAGATTTTCTCGGTCTCTTGCAACTACCCACTCATGGGGGTTTTCTCGGGCCCCTACAGATGCTCACCAGTGGGGATTTTCTCAGTCCCCTACAGACGAGCCACCCAGACCCAGACCCAGTGTCCCTCACCCAGAGCCTGACACTGGTGGGGGTTTTCTCGGCCCCCTGACCACCGAGGAGGACTCAGACCCCTAGACGATCTACCAGAAGAGGGATGGGGCGTCCCCACCTCCACTCCAGCCCTGGGGAGCATGGCTGCATCCAGCTTCTCCCCGGTGGGCCATACCTGGAGCTCCGCAACCAGACAGACAGACAGAATCCCAAGATCTTACCTCCGGAGGCTTTTCCCAGAAAGTCTGATGCTGGCTCAGTTCTCGTCATTTAATCCCAGACGAGCCCCCAAGGTTGGGTCCCCCAATAATGGGTCTCCCAATAATGGGTCCGTGATTAAAGGAGCGAGACTGATACAAAGCAAAGGTCAAGCAAAGCTTTATTTCACGCCAAGCATCAAGAATCAAACCGAACGTTCAGGGACACACCTCTTACAGAGAGGGCGACCCCTCTCTGTTTCACAGACTAGCTTTTATAGAACAAAGGCCACGTGGTTGGGCCTGGCCACACACAGGTGGCCAATGAAATTGTAACACACAGAGAAAGCTGCACAGTCATGCTAGGTGACCAATTAAATTACAATTTACCTTAGTAGACATTTGAAGCAGCCTATCACCTTGGTTAGGATTGGCGCCAAAAGGTGCCCAAAGGGCGGGGCCCATACTCCTTGGTAGCTAGGAGACAGTATGCGCCCCCACTGATTGAATACCTCCACCTGGCCTGACCCACCCTTGTATTTGGACTTTGTTCCCTGGGACTGGTTTCCGGGACTTGTTCTTAAGCAAGTTCCCCTGGGGGGGCGGGGAGCAGAGTCAATTTAAGTTTTACAACAAAATGGCAGTTCAACCAGGGTGGGGCCTGGCTGAATAGGCCCTTACAAAAGCCATAATTTTCCTGCCTGTGGGAAGGCCAGGAGGAGTGAAGAGAGGAGGTTCACTCCCTGGATCTGAGCACGTTCCCTAGAATTCAGGCATGTGCTCTCCTGTGCTTTACATTGTCGACAGCTGGTGACATCCTCTGGCTGTTGTAGAAAAAGAATAGTGAGGGCGGTGGAACTGAGCCCTTTGGAAACATGATCATTTGCCTTGTATCAAACCTTAATACTGCAAATTCCCTTTTCTGGACCGAGACGAGCATTCATATAGTCCTGCTACTTCAAGTAGAGGCATCAGCATTGCCAGGAATCTTGTTAGAAATATAGACTATCCAGTCCCACTGGAGACCCAGCTGTGGGGGCCACAGACTGGCAGCCCCAAAATGGGCCACTTTGGCATGAAGGTTATTTTCAGTTAAAAGACAATCAAAATCCAGCAGATTCAGGAAAAGCTCTTATCCAGACCCCCCCCCCAGCCTAAAAAGAATTGAGATAGGGTATCTGCTCCAGGAAGACTGTAAATAACTACATTATACTATGAATTAAGTATGGTAGACAGGGAGGAACTTAACAAAGCCTGTCTGATCAAAGTCTTCTATGTCCCATTGTCTCTGAGTCCTCCAGCAAACATTTGCTTAGCAAATACTTACTTTTACATCTTCTTGTGAATTACTTCCTTCCCTCTGAAGTCCCAGGCCCCTAACCCCTTCTCCTTAGTTCAGAATGATGTAGAAACCTCATTTTGCCTTTGAAATTTCCATGTCTGTGTGGATTCCCTGTAAGCACATCAGATTTAATTTTCTCTTATTAATCTGTCTCATGACGATTTGATTCTTAGTCTGGCTAGAAGGATGTTGTAAGGAACAGGATAGTGATAGTGTTGATCCTTGACATAATGAAAAAGAATCTGTATTTTAGCAAAATCCCTAGGTAATTTGTATGTACAGTGAGAAGCACTGGTCTTCAACACACTTCGTCATTGTAAAAACCTTCTGAACACAAGATGGCGCTGTTTCCTATCTATTTGGCTCCTCCCTCTTGTTTGAACCGCATTCACTCTAAAGCTGGATGAGGTCAGTGAGTGTCTGTAGAAGGCTGTACAAGCTTGTCACTGATTGGGTAGAAAGCAGAAACTTCCTCCCACAGATGAACTCCAGTGACACCCACCAGACTAAAGGGAATGGCTTTTTGTTTGAGGAGAGTGAGTCCACATGCCAGGCCACAGCTGGGGAGAAGAATGAAGCTGTTCCTGAGAGTTATTCTGGTGATTTTGTGGTTTCCAGTGGACTGTGAGTTGGAGGCTTCCTGGTGATGAGGGCCAAGAGATCCAGGCACCCAGCCCACAGGATGGAGATGGGAAGGGCCAAGATCCATTCTGCTGCTTCTTTAGTTATATCTGGGGTGGTGGAAAGGAAATACGGCACTCTTTTAAAAAAATTTATTTATTTTAAGGGTGCCTGGGTGGCTCAGTCCTTTAGTGTCTGCCTTTGATCAGGTCATGATCCCAGAGTCCTGGGATAGAGCCCCCATCAGGCTCCCTGCTCGGCAGGAGCCTGCTTCTCCCTCTTCCACTCCCCCTGCTTGTGTTCTCTCTCTTGCTATGTCTCTGTCAAACAAATACATAAAACCTTTAAAAAGAAAAAAAGATTTATTTATTTTAGAGAGAGAGAGCATGTGTGCATATGTGAGTGATCCAGGGGTGGGGCAGAGGGAGAGGAAGAGAATCCTAAAGCAGACTCCCTGCTGAGCACTGAGCTGAGTGCAGAGCCTGATCCCAGGATCCTGAGATTATGACCACAGCTGAAATCAAGAGTCGGCTGTTCAACCGACTGAGCCACGCAGTTGCCCCCCAAAAAAGACTCTTTTGAGTGTCAGTGTAGTGACTAAACCTCTTGTTTCTGGTATTGTGTTTCTGCCTAGGGGTAAGCAGCCAAAAGATGGAACAGAATCCGCAGTCCCTGAGCATCCAAGAGGGTGAGAAGGCTGTGCTGACCTGTAACTACACGAATTATTCTCCAGTGGTCTTCCAGTGGTATCGACAAGATCTGGGAAGAGGCCTTGTCTTCTTGCTACTAATACGTGAAAATGAGGGTGAAAAACAGACAGGAAGACTGAGAGCCACTTTTGATAAGACCATCCAGCAGAGTTCCTTTTATATCACGAAGTCCCAGCCTGCCGACTCAGCCACCTACTTCTGTGCTGCAGACACACAGCAGGGCCCTGCCACCTGCTTCCTGCACCCAAACTCTGCCAGCGGCTCAGTCAGCAGAGCTGCTGGCTGTGCTGACCTCAAGGGCTGACCCCAGCTCCAGGCAGAACAAGTGGGGGCCACTTGAAAGGGTTAAAGGCTGTGAGTCAGAGCCCTGGATCTACCTCCAGCCTCTGATTCTCTCCCTGCTGATACTGCTCTGTGACTTTGAGCAGCTCCTGAGAATCGCTGGTCTCATTTGCCTCATCGGAACATGAAGGGCTAACCACATGATTCTCAAGTTTGTCTCAGCTCTGACATTCAGACAGTCTAAGTTCTCAGGAAAAAGAAATATGCCCTGAAGAATGCCAGAGAGCAAGAAAAGAGGATTTATGTGCAGGCATGCACATGTTTGTGTGTATGTGTATCTGTGTGTGTGATTAAGGACAATTAATTCTGCCCAGTTTTTGTGACTAGGCCAGAACAGCCCGAGACATATACAGGGTTAAACACATTCCTTTTAAACATTAACTGTATATTCCCCCACATAAACAACAAAAACAAACAAACCAGTCTAAACATTCCTGGGACACTTTTAAACTGAACCTCAAATGATGATGATGGTAAAAATAAAAAATTGACCTGTGTTTAAAAAAAAAAAAAATCAACCAAGTAATATTGAAAATCTAATTGTCTTTGTTAAATGATTCTTGCACTGAACAGCATTCTATCCAGTAAGCAGAGGGAAGCTCTGCAGAGCTGCAGGAAAGGAAAGTTTTTTTTAAAGGCTGAGAAAAGGCATTAAAAAAAAAAAAAAAGCATTTATTAGCAAGGAATCCAGTGTTTAGGCAAGGTTGCCCTCCTAAGGGGAGTGGGGCCTTTCAGGAGACCACCTCTGGGAAATTCCAGCTTGGCTGGTTAAAGGTCCATTCCTGAGGGGGTTGAAACTGCAGTTAGGTTAGTTATTAAATCTTGGTTTATTGATTGGGGCCTTAAGTGGCTCCATTATGGATATGTGGTTTTTCTTTTTAACACCTATATTCTTTGATATTACTCATCTTGTGAAGGAAGGGCCACAGACTATACTGGGCAACATGCCATAAGTCATGAGCACCACAAAGATGGATTTAGTGTTGTAGGAAAGAATTAGGGTTCGAAGCCGACAGCCAAGAAAGAACTCTTGAGACATCTTATGCACAAAAAAGGTGGTTTTATCAAAGCACAGAACAGGGCCCATGGGCAGAAAGAGCTGCACTGGGGTCCTGAGGAGTGGCCCATTATATACTTTTAAGTTGGGAGGGAGTCAGGGATAGGGTAAGTCCCTAGGGAATTTGGAAGCAAGGTTTCCAGGACCTGGAGGGGACTAGCTGTTGTTAGGAAAAGGTTGTGTTTTACTATCTGGTCAAACCTTGGTCCTGAGACCCTTCAGATGTATCGTGTGGGTCGTATGCTTGGGAGGTGATTGCCAGCATGCATCTTGGGGGTGGGGGTAGAGATAAAGGAAATTTCCAAAAGAATTTTTATATGTTAAAATAGACTTACAGGATCTGGGGGTCGGGCTAAGATTGGCTTTGTCCTCAGCAAAGTTTTAACATGGAGGCAGCTGAGTTCTTGGAGGAGTGGCACTCTGCCTGTTTCAATGACTTGTCAATGGGCTGTAGGCAGTAAGGAAATTAAAAAATTTTTTCTTCTACCTTTGTCTCCCACATCATTTAGAAACTTTGTTTACTATGTATGTGGTGTCAGTGAGTGTGTCTAAGTATAACTTAGAGGTGAGGAGAGAACAGAAGGCTGGCTGAGGACAAAGCAAAAGCTGACACTGCAACCTTCTCCCACCCCCACTCTTGGGTGGGACATTTGTGACATTCTTTGGGAATCTCCCAACTATCTTAATGTTAATTAAGATTAATGTTAATCCCCTTGCTAAGAAGGGAAAAAAATGACCTTGACATGGGCAAGGCCTCTGGTGTCCAGTATCCTATAGGTCTTCTTTAGCAAATGAAAATTCTATTGAAACCTCCTTTTTCCCTAACCTCCCCCAGCCCCATCATACAAAACCTGCCGGCCCTTGTAAGGGCCTGTTTAGCCAGAGCGATTCCATCCAGTTAAACAGTGATTTTGTTGTTTATGCAGTGAAACTTAAACTGACCCTGCCCCTCACCCCCAGGGGAACTTACTTAAAAGCAAGTCCAGGAAACCAGTAAAATATGGTCGACCAGTCCCTGATAACAGAGCCCAAATACAAGGGCAGGTCAGGTTAGGTGGAGGCAACAGAGCCTGAATGCAGGGATGAGTCGGGCCAGGTGGAGACATCCAATGAGTGGGGGTGCATACTGTCTCCCTAGATACCAAGGAGTGTGGGCCCCACCTTTTGGATGCCTTTTGGGGGCCAATTCTGACCAAGGTGATAGGCTAGTTCAAATAGCTACTATGGGGTGAATTGTAATTCAGTTGGCACCCATGTGTGACCTAGCATGACTGTGCAGCTTTCTCTGTGTGTTGCAATCTCATTGGCCACCTGTGTGTGGCCAGGCTCAACCACATGGCCTTTGCTATATAAAAGCTAATCTGTGAGGATGGGAGGGGTTGCCCTCTCTGTAAGAGGTGGCCCCGAATGGTCGCTTTGATTCTCAATGCTTGACACAAAATAAAGCTTTGCTTGACTTTCACTTTGTATCAGTCTCGTTCCTTTGACCATGGACCCAACACCCTCACAACCCTGGGGCAGCAGCTCTTTCTGCCCAGGAATCCTGTCCTCAAGTTTAGTAAACCAGAATTTTGCACCAAAGATGTTTCAAGAATTCTTTCTTGGTCATCTGCTCCAGACCTCACCCCACCAAACCTCACTTATATTCTAAACTTCATCAGAGGGAACTTGCACCTTCTCACACTTGGCATGGGTTCCGAGTTGAGGACCTCTCTATTTTTTTTTTTTTTTTTTTAACCTTGCACTGACAATCCTATGGAAAAGGTGAGGCAGATAGAGACTCCCTGGCTCCAGCCCCTTTCCACATCTGGCTCCCCTTTGCTCCTGGTGAGGCCCAAGGAAAGACCAAATAACCATCCCATTTGGTTAAGATAAGATAACAAGTCATTGCTCCTGCTGAGACAGAAGAAAAAGACCAGTAGCCAGTCTTGTTTGATTAAGAAAAGAAAAAGAAACAAGTCCCCCAGGGTGATTTAGCACTCTCCTGAGACACCTCCGCATAGATTTTACTTCCACGTGAAGGGGCTATCTGGCCTTGAGAGACCCTGAAAACGCCCCGTTAACATCCCCCATCACCCGTAACCATAAAAACTCACTCTTAACCCTGTTGGGTGCTCAGCCTTTGAGAAATGATCCCACTGGGCCTGTCTGCAATAATAAAGCTAAGTTTTCCCTGCTTTCCCTTATGCCGCTTGAGTTTCCTCGGTAGCTTCAGATTTTCTGCAACAAGAGCAGAATAAAGTTCTAGAAAATCTTACCAATAGAGAAGGTAGCAACTTAAATCTGCACAGTGTGTTTACTGTGCTTTGCTGAAAACCTCCCATAACTAGCCTATCCCTCACCTGCTCCCCAACATCTTTCTTTTGCCTTTAGCTGAAGAAGACAGTGTTTAAGGTGATGGCTTGGACCCTTTTGGGAAGTTACCCAGTTTTCCTGGATCTCTCCCATTCATGAGGGAGTAGAAGGCAAGCTGAGAACAAAGCAGGAGCTGACACCCTGCAACTCCTCCCCTACTCCCCAAATCCTGGGTGGGACAAGTGTGACATTCCTCCAAGGAAGCTTCCAACTATCTCAAGAATCACTAGAACTAGTGATTCAACAATTTTTTTTAAAGATTTTATTTATTTGAGAGAGAGTAAGAGCTAGAGAGAGAGCACACACAGAGGGAGAGGGAGAAGCAGACTCCCTGCTGACCAAGGATCCCAATGTGGGACTCGATCCCATGACCCTGGGATCATGACCCGAGCCAAAGGCAGATGCTCAACCAACTGAACCACCCAGGCATCCCATGATTCAACAATTTTGTACATTACTCAGTGCTCATCATGATAAAGCTACTCTTAATCCTCATCACCTATTTGCCCCCCCCCCCCCCCCCCCCCCCACCTCCCCTCTGGTAACCTTCTGTTTGTTCTTTATAGTTAAGAGTTTGTTTTATGGTCTGTCTCCCTTTTTTTCCCCTTTGTTCATTTATTTTCAATTTTAATTCTACAAATGAGTGAAATCACATGGTATTTGTCTTTTTCTGACTGGCTTATTTCATTTAGCATTATACTCTTTAGATCCATCTCTGTTGTTGCAAATGACAAGATTTCATTCTTCTTTATGGCTGAGTAACATTCTATTGTGTATGTATACACCACATCTTTATCTTCTTGGGTTGCTTCTATAATTTGGCTATTGTAGATAATGCTGCAATAAACAGGGGGTCATAAATCCTTTTGAATTAGTGTTTCATATTCTTTGAGTAAATACCCAGGAGTGTGATTACTGGGTCATAGGCTCGTTCTATTTTTAATTTTTGGCGGAATCTCCATACTGTAGTAATTTTTTTTTTAAATGATTTTCTATTCTTAGGTCTGGGTGATGATATCTAGCTCAATTTCCTCATTGTGATGAAGTTCTAGAACATAAGTGAGGTTCGGTGGGGTGAGGTCCAGAGCCAATGACCAAGAAAGAATTCTTGAGACATCTTTGGTGCAAAATGGTGGTTTATTAAAGCACGGGGACAGGACCCCTGGGCAGGAAGAGCTGTTGCCTGCTATCCTGAGGAGTGGCTGATTATATACACAGAAGTTGGGTAGGTGAGAACAAAGGGGGTGATGTTAGTCTCTAAGGAATTTTGGAAGCAAGGTCTCCAGGACCTTGAGGGGCTAGCTATTGTTGGGAGAAAGGTTATTTATTACTAGTAGTAAAAATCTTCTTGTGAGACCCTTTAGATGTATATCAGTGGGCCATATGCTTGGGAATGATTCTCGACACTATCTTGGAGATCTAAAGTTTCACATTTCTCCTATCAAGTGTCCTTGTTAGTGAGATTTGGGTTTAGAAGAAATTTAACTTTATTTAGAGCTTGAGGAACTGAGTTATTTGCCTCTGGAAATTGTGCTATTGTTAAGATAGCTTCTTTGTTATAAATCTCTAGGACATTGGTAAACCAAGGGAGATTCCTGTCTTGCAGGATTGTGATCTCTGCAAGTTAACTATTTATTTTCCTTTTAGGGCAGTCAGGGGTGCCTGAGAATGTCACACATATTACCGAGGGGAGTGGGTGGAGAGGGGGTGCAAGGTGCCAGCTTTTGCTTTGTCCTCAGCCAGCCTCCTGCTCCCTCATCAACTGGGGACTGTCCTTTGTTCATAAATTCCTAAATAACAAAATCTTCATTATTTTAGGAGGGAACAGTGGAGACACGGTGACCCAGACAGAAGGTTCTGTTACCCTTCCTGAGGGGACACCATTGACTCTGAACTTCACCGACCGGAGTGTCTATTCCATTTTTGCTTTCTGATATGTCCAGTACCAAAACAAAGAGCCCAAGCTCCTCCTGAAGAGCTCATCAGAAAACCAGAGGGTAGAGCATTACAGTTTTCAGGCCGATCTTAAGAGTGACAAGTCCTTCCACCTGGAGAAACGCTCCATGCAAATGTCAGACTCAGCCCTGTACTACTGCGTGCTGGGAGGCACAGTGAGAACAGCAGCAGGGGAAGCTGAGAACAAATCAGAGGGGCACGGGGGGGGGGGCTGGATGAGGGCAGGCTGGAGGGCAGAATGATGATTTCTCTGGAGTCCGTGTCCTGGGCTGGACACAGCTGGAGGGGAAGGAACAAATTCCCTCTCAGATGCCTCCACACTCAGGAATCCTGGCATTTCTTTGAGCTAGGAATGGAAAGAGCTAGGAATGAAAACTTGATTTCTAATTTCCAGAAAAGTTCCCGTTTTCAGTCAGGATGCTGTTTTTTTCATGCCAGATTAAAAAATATCCCACAATAACCATTTACTGAAGTTCTGTGAGGCTCTGCTGCCCAGTAAGCATGTGGATTTCCTGAGACTGGAACACTTCAAGGATCTTATCGTTTTTAGGGAAAATAGCTTATAGACTAAATGAGATAGCAGGAATCTTGTCCCACTGATTTGGTTTCTTTTCTCCAGGTACAACTTTATGGATAATTGTCTTACAACATTGTGTAAGTGCTAGGTGTACAGTGTGTTGATTTGATACACATACACATTGCAAAATGTTCACCTCTAGAGGATTAGCTAACAACTCCTTGCAGTCACATAATTATCATTTTTTTTTTGTGGTGAGAACATTCAAGATCTACTCTCTTAACAATTTTCAAGTATATGATACTTTATTGTTAACTGTAACCACAATGTTATATATTAGACACCCAGAACTTCTCCCTTTTTTGAACTAGAGGTTTGGAGCCATGGCCAACATCTCCCTAGTCCCCACCCTGGTGCCTGATAACCACCATTCTACTCTGTTTCTATGAGTTTCACTTCTTTTGATCTCACATATAGGCTATGTTAAACATTATTTGTCTTTATCTGTCTGATTATACAGTAAGGAAGCCTGATCTCTTTGGAGTACTGTTCTATCTCAACTACAGGTCCTCCTCCCAGGAAAGATCCTACAGTGTCAATGTGTATAAAAACATAGACAAGTGTGAACTATCTTTCTTAGTGGTTGGCGAGTCAAGCTAACATAATAGTTCTGTGTTTCTCAGGCCCAGGAAACAGAGAAATAAGTCCCTTACCATAAATTGGGCACACATTTTGGATTCCAGCACTGAGACCCTAACTGGCTTAAGGATATTCAGAGAAGACCCTGGGAGCTGCAGAGGTGACCTTTGTGACTTCAGCTGGGTGTGATGATTTATATAAAGAGAGGTGGGAAAACCTAGGCAACATTCCCTACAATGCTGTGGATATCAATTATAGGGTTTCACATGGCTTTTAACATGATTTCAAGGACTTGCTAAGCTAATGATCCAAAGACTTGATGTTGGACTGAACTGTGTCCCCAAAACCCCTACTCCTCGATGCACATGTTGAAACTCTAACCCTTAATGAGACTATATTTGCCTTTAAGGAGGTCATTAAGGTTAAATGAGGTAAAATTTTCATCAGATCCAGTGATTATGGTATTTTTAATATTTGGTAGGTTTTAAAGTTTGGTAAATAAAATACCCCTTAAAATTTGGATTCTTTTACATCAAAACCAAACCCAGGCTCATAGGTACAGAGAACAGATTTGTAGGTGCCGGGAGGGTTGGGGGTAGCAGAATGGACAATGAGGGTCAAGAAGTACAAACTTCTAGTTATAAAATAAGTAAATCTTGGGCATATAATGTGCAGCATGGGAATACAGTGACATTGTATTCAATTGTAAAGTGGCAGATGGTAGCTACACTTACTGTGGTGATCACTTCCTAATGTGTATAAATATTGAATCATTAGGTCATTCTTTCAGTTATATTATTACTTTCAGTTATGTCTCAATAAATGTACAAAATTGTCATTTTTATAGACCAAAAGTGGTTTAATAGAGGCAATTTTATTTGGCTCAATCTAATACATAGATTACATAAAAATTTTGGGATTCTTTTAATCTCGTATATCAGTATAATAATTAACCACAATTTTGTCTAGTTCATGGCCAAGGAAATACTCAGCTTTTTAATCCCCCTGGAGGAAGCAGAGGAGACTTGGTGACCCAGATGGGAAGCCAAGCGACCCTCTCAGAACGGGCTTTCCTTACTGTAAACCACTCCTATGCTCCCACAAAAGTGCTCCTCCCTCTTGTAGGGTATTTGATAACTTGGTGAAATTTTGTAGCTGTGTTGAGAACCATAAAAGAAAATGAGATGGAAGCAGCAAAGGCTTTGAAGCCACAAATGAAAAAAACCCCACCTTTCACAGGAAGAAACTTTCAGTCCCTATGCCAGACATGGTTGTGTGCAGCTATGCTGAGTGAGGACACAGGGAGAAAGAAGCTGCAGAGGAGCCTGGCACAAGCCCTCAGAGGGCCAGGCAGGACTCATCTGCTAAGGACTGTTCCTCATGATTCATTCTGGTTTCAGGAGAGTCTACTGTGGTTTGACCTCAGGTACTCTGACAGGTGCAAAGATAACCCAGATCAACTCCAAGGACACAGTGGAAGAATAGGAAGTGACAATGTCCTGAATTTAATGCCCCGTTTTAGAAATGAGAAATAGAGTCTGGCTTCTTTAATCAAGGATCAGTGGTGGATAGAACTAGAGAATATTCTGCTAAGCAAAATAAGTCAGCCAGAGAAAGACAAATACCATATGATTTCACTCATGTGGAATTTAAGAAACTAAACAGATGATCATGGGGGGATAAAAAAGAGAGGCAAACCATGAAACAGAATTAAAAAAAAAAAGATTTTATATATTTATTTGAGAGAGAGAGAGAGGGATAGAGTGAGAGAGCATGAGGGGGGAGGTCCGAGGGAGAAGCAGGGAGCTGGGAGCCTGACGTGGGACTTGATCCCAGGACTCCGGGATCATGACCTGAGCAGAAGGCAGTCGCTTAACCAACTGAGCCACCCAAGTGCCCCATGAAACAGACTCTTAACTATAGAGAACAAACTGAGGATTACTGGAAGGAAGGCAGGCAAGGGAATGGGCTAAATGGGTGATGGGGATTAAGGAGGGCACTTGCGATGAGCATCTGGTATTGTACTAAGTGATGAAGCACAGGGCACCTGGGTGGCTCAGTTGGTTAAGTGTCTGCCTTCGGCTCAGGTCTTGATCATAGGGTCTTGGGATTCAGCCACCTTGTCTGTCAGGCTCCCTGCCCTGGAAGAAGTCTGCATCTCCCTCTGCCCCTCCCCATGCTCCTGTACATGTGCACTTTCTTTCTCAAATAAATAAAATCTTAAAAAAAAGGTAAGTGATGATTCGCTAAATTCCACACCTGAAACTAATGCTACACTGAATGTTAACTAACTGGAATTTAAGTAATAACTTGAAAAAAAAGATCAGTGATCTCTCCTCCTTCCAGAAAAAGTGCAACTCCATGACTTTGGCCAAGGTCATCCAAAGAAATAGAGAGGTGTATAATTTTTTTCTTTAGAGACACAACACAACATAGTTGGGGTAGCATCTGCGTAATGTCTGCCTGACAGAGAGAGGGTTATTTCCTAGGGAACACAGGAAAGAACCAAAGCAACTCTTCTCAGGGAAAGAGTAAAAGGGAGGAGGGAGAAACAGAATTCCACATGTAGGCAAAGAACAGAAGGAAAATTATAGTTATCATAGCTTCTTTTCATGAAAATGAAATTGCAGTCATGGACCGGTGCTCTCAGAAGTGGACACAAGGGGCACCTGGGTGGCTCAGTGGGTTAAAGCCTCTGCCTTCCGCTCAGGTCATGGTCTCAGGGTCCTGGGATCGAGCCCCACATCTGGCTCTCTGCTCAGTGGGGGACCTGCTTCCTCCTCTCTCTCTGCCTGCCTCTCTGACTACTTGTAATCTCTATCAAATACATAAATAAAATCTTAAAAAAGAAAACAAATCAAAAAAAGAAGTGGACACAAGCACATAATTGAAGAGGCAGCTCATGTCCAAATCCTGTAGACACTCCTTCCTCTCTTTCCTCCCTTACCTACTTTATGTTGATTAGCCAACTTCTTTTTTCTTTTTTAAAGATTTTATTTATTTATTTAAGAGTTTGAGAGAGAGGGGGAGAGAGAGAGAGAGAGCATGAGCTGGTAGGGAGGAGGAGAGAGGGAGAAGGAGGTGGGAAGGGGGAGAGACAAGCTGACTCCCTACTGAGCAGGGAAGCAGATGCAGAGCTTGAGATTATGACCTGAACCAGAGTCATAACAACTGAGCCACCCAGGCACCCCTTGATTAAGTGGCTCCTTAAACCCAGCCCTTGGGACAGATGGCAGTGCCCATACAGTCTGAGGAAAGAGAACACTCAGGCTCAAATTCTTCATCAGAGCACAGGTCAGGGATAGTGGTTGGGGTGGCCGGGGGCATCATGTAGCTTCCTCAACTCTTTTCAAGGTTTTTTCTCCTTTTCTCCTCAAGAAGACTAGTGGAGAAGTGGAAAGTGACAAGGTGGATAGAGAAATAAAGTGGAGAAGAAAGAACAATCTCTGGATTGAGTTTTTCTGGGATCTCCTCAAATATGGGGTTTACTTCCCTCATATAGTACAGTCACTCAATGAATATTGATTTTTTGGCCCATCAAAAGAAATTTGATTTTCAGGGAGAGGGAATAATAGAGATTTTCAGTGTGTCTCCATATCTCAGGACCTGCTAGGGAAGACAACTGGGAAAGATACTGAAAACACCATTAAGAGGGAAGGGTCCTACCCTTTTGATGTTTCCTTTTCCTCTGGTCTCCTCCAGAAGTCTTTTCTAACATTTCCTTTTCTCATTGGCCCTCTCTGTCAGTGCTATGAATGAGCTGATAACCTCTCTCTCATTTTAATTCTAAAATTATTAGTTCTTCCTTCACAGTTTAAAATTTTAAAATTCCTTTTTAATGAAAAATAATATAGGTACCTGGTAAACAAAAACTTGAAAGACAGAGAGAAGACATACAGTAAAAAAATCAGTAAGTCCCAGATATTTGATTGAACAGAGTTGATTGAATATTTATGTTGATCTCTGCAGCCTCCTGAAAGCCTATTAAATGTTAATAAAGAATTTCAAAATATATATAAACACATAAGCACAAAGTGACTGGGAAAGATGGTGACAGCACAGGAGACATCAAGATGCTGTTTAAAGGGTGGAAAGTAAGGGGAGAAGAGGTAACTGGTTTAGCAGAGGGGAAACCTGTGGCTGCAGCGGAAAGCCAAGCATTACTGTTCATGCTGCAGCATTCTGGGAATGCTCAAGAATTGGAAGCACCAAGTACACTCTGGAAAAATGGTACTGGGTGTAGAGTGAGGAGGGAAAAAAACAGAAGGATTGAAAAGACTAGACTACAAGCTACCCTCAAATCTAGAAAACCATTGAAGATAGTCTCTCTGGTTGTTTTGAATCAGAAAGCTTTTGGATTAGAGAATTCCAGAGACATCTGAAGGTGGAGTGAGGTGCCATAGAGAAGGCAGGGGGATTAGGTGCAGCTCTGTATTTCTAATGGTAAATCTACCTGGCCCGATGTTCTACTGAGTTTATAATTCTAGTTTTTCAAATAATTTTTCATCAGCATCCTCTTTTTAAATATTTATTGATATATATCAATATTGATATATTGATATATTATTGATGCTAAAAAATCTGATGTCAGTGTGATTGGTTCCCTCCAACCTGCCCCCACCATAGGTGATCCTTTTGACTTTACTTTCCATACACTTTAAAAAATATATTTATTTATTTATTTATTTGTCAGAGAGAGAGAGCACAAGCGGGAGGAAAGGCAGAGGGAGAGAGAGAAGCAGGACCCTCCCCTCTCCGCACTGAGCAGGGAGCTCAGTCACAGGGGCCAGGATCACCACCTGAGTGAAGGCAGATGCTTTACCTACTGAGCCACCCAGGTGTCCCTCTTTCCATATACTTTTAGGATTTTTTAAATTCTTGGTGTTTAAAAGTTTTGCAAGGATGTGTTTAAGTGTCTTTTTTATTCAGCAATATTTATACTTTTGGGGTATTTTAATCTAAGTATAGGATGTCCTTTAGTTGTGGGCAATTTTGTTCTATCATTTCCTTGATAAATTTCTCTCTTTTCTTGTTCTGTAGGACAGATATTATTTGCTTATTTTATCACCTAAATTGATTTTTCTGTGTAGTATTATACACATATTTTTGATTGTCTTTTTCTTCTGTGCCCTGAAAGATTTTCTTATTTTTGTTTTTCAGACCATTTACTGATTTTTTAAAAAGATTTTACTTATTTATTTGTCAGGGAGAGAGAGAAAGAGAGAACAAGCAGGGGGAGTGGCAGGCAGAGGGAGAAGCAGACTCCCCACTGAGTAAGAAGCTGGATGTGGAGCTTGATCCCAAGACCCGAGGATCATGACCTGAGCCAAAGGCAGACACTTAACTGACTGAGCCACCCAGGTGTCCTCCATCTATTGAGTTTTAAAAGGGGCTGGCAACAATATTTTTAGCTTCTAAGAGCTCTTCCTGATTGTTGGATCTTTGTTGTTGAATTTTTTTCAATATATGTTAATTAAGATATTTTTGAAATTCTCTTTCATTCTTGGAATTTTCTGTTTCCTTTTCTGTCAGGTTTTCTGACTTTTGTTTTGTTTTGATATTTGCCATTTGTACTGGAAGGAAGGAAAGATTTCTTACCCTTCAAAGTCTTCCAGCTGGACTAATAATTAAATTTACATGGGACAGATCAGCAGGAGAAAAATACCAAAGTTTTATTATAGGCACATGGAGACCCAGTAATGAAATTGAGACTGAAAGAAATGTCCAAGGTTGACAGTTTTTATACTTTTTAGACAAAGAGACAATAAATCTGTGAGGAATTGACCACGAAGACTTAACTTTAGGAGCGTCAATAGGTAAGGAATTCTAAATGGAATTTGGGCTGGGTAGTAGATTAGTAAAAAGCAACACGTGTTGCTTTAGGGCATACTTGTCTCTCACTTTCCTTTCTGTGGTGCTGAGAGTCTCTCTTTAGCTCCTGGTATAGGAAGGGCACCTTTCACATGGGAGGTTTATTTCCTGCTCTCAGGGGAACAGAGAAGGTCTGAGTGTCCTTGCACAAACTATCTCTTAAGTAATTTTTATTTAAAATAATCAATATACCAAAACAGTACATTTTGGGCAGCCTGCCCTTGGCCCTTACAACTGCTTGCTTTATACTTATGGCTAATCCTTCCTGCTGTCCCTTCTATTGTAAGAATGAAGGACTCTGAGGTATTAGGTATTTTTTGTGCCATTGCTTAAGTTGGTCTGTTTTTTTAGTAGATTGCTTTGCAGATAAGATTAAGTGAAGGACTTTGAGGTAGGAGTAGCATCCTGGATTATCCAGGCAGACCCAGTCTAATCACATGAGCAGTTAAAATTGGGGAGACTTTCCCTGCTGTGGTCAGAGGAAGATGGGACTATGGAAGAATGGTCAAAGACAGGAAACAGTGCTGGCTTTGGAGATGAAGAAGGAGGCCATGAGCCAAGGAAATGGGCAGCCTCTGGCATCTGGAAAAGTAAAGAACAAAACAAAACATTTTTAGGCCAAGAGGCTTCAGGAAAGAAGCAGTCCTGCTGGGGTCTTGATTTTAGCATCACACCACGTCCTCCTCTCAGGCTGCTGCTTACTGCCAGCGAGGCCATCCAGAGCTCAGCCTGGAGACGCTGATCTGATTATCCCTGCCTAAAGAATGGCCCCGACGCTTTTACAAGAAGGCTCGCGCGGATTCCGAAGTCTGATAGACGCACTGTGTAATCAGTTTCTCTGTAAAGTAAATTATGCCTCTATTTTACAGGCTTTATTATTCATAGAGGCAAGGATTAATATTACTTACTACAGAAGGGGATATATGATATGTTACGAAAGAAAGAAAATCGGTTCAGTGGGTTTTTGATGTATCTCTAACTAGAAGGAAAGCACAGATGAGCTTCGAGTGCGGAGTCTGGATGGGCTCTCTGTCCGCTGTCTGGCCTCCAGAGGGTGATGCTGCACCAGCTAGAGACAGCTCAACACCTTCCCCTCAGCCCCTCCTCCCTGCGGCTAAGAGAATGGATGGAACAGGCTTGCTGAGTTCTTTGAAGTTGAGACAAGTAAGATATACTCAGAGGTCAGAAAACACTCAAGAGCATCGGAGCAGTTTTTGCATTTTTAACTCAACAAGGGACTTTATTTAGGGAGGATTCTGAGAAATTATTGTTCAGCAGTTGGAGGATGATTAGAGTCGTGAAAGGCTCAGAAAACTGTCATGGTCATGTTAGTTTTGGCAACTATTTATAAATAGTACAGGAAATTGAAGACTTGGAATTCATCAGTGTTTGTCCAAAGACTTTGTCTCAACTGTAAATGTAGCCTCGTATTCTTTCAGGAGCTCAAATTCTACAAATCTACACCAAATATTTATGGATATAATCTCTTTTGCTGCTTCCAGCTATGGACATTTTTTTTTCTGTCATTGCTTTCACCCTGTTCTTGTTTGATGTCACTGCTGAATATTAGAGATTGATTCTTACATGTTAATACCATTACAATTAATTATGTAGTAAAGTTAGCCATGCCAAACTCTGCTAGAAATACTGAAGAGAACTGCAGTGGACACTATGGGTCACTGAACCCCGTATAAACTTAAAACCCAGTATAAACCTGTTTTGTGTAGGATGGAAAGAACTGCGTAAGAAACTTTTATGGTCCTTGTGTCCTTGAGTCTTGAGAAAAACAAATACTCCAGAGAAAGGGAAGGAGAAGGAGAGAGCTTTCTAGCTGCTTTTTGGCTTACTCTATAATGTATAGAAAGATAAGTGCACAGGAGCCCTCAAAGTATAGAGAGAATAAGTACATCATCACTAATGGTACATCAGGAAAACAATAGTAGTTTTTAGGACACAGTGATATGGTTATATGTAATAAAGGTATTTGAGTGATTCCTGGAAGCATATAAGGAAAGTAAGTGGGGTGTTAACAGATATAAAAACTGGAATAAGAAATGTGTATTCATTTAATGATCTTCTCCCTCCCTCCTTATCTTTTTATTTTTGGAACATAATCTCTTCTACCTCTATTTCCAGGTGACTCACTATCATCAGCTCAGCTACATTGCCCAAAGGGACTGTGGTGGGCAATTTATGCCCACCAATTTCTTTTGATTTTGAACTCAAGCTGAGTTTGAAGAAAAATAAACTTTACACCAAGGACCCCAAGTAGTTGGGAGATCACACCTGTACCTCCCCAACCCTAACTCTGCCTGAGAAATCAAAGTAGCTTGCCTTCCTCCCTCCCTCCCTCCCTTTCTTTCTTTTATTAATAGTTTGTTATTTGTTTATATGATTATATATGATTTTTATGAGAAACTTTCTACAATAAAGAATTATATTAAGAATAAAGTGGGAATCCTGGGTTATTTTATCAATCAAACAAATAATTCTGACTTTTCAGGCGTAATTCACTGGTCTTACCACAAAATCCACCACTCAGAAGCAGCTAGCCCAGTTGAAAGGTGGAATATCATACTGAAGACTGAATTACAATGTCAGTTGGGAGACACACTGATTGGATGGGGCTTTGTTTAGTAGAATTAAACATGTGCTTCAAATCAGAGACCATCATTTGTTACTGTCTTTCACAGAGCCAGAATCCATGGAGCCTGGAATCAAAAGATAGATGTGTGAGTGGCTCCTCTCACTATTACACCTAATAACCCACTAACAGACTTTGAGATCCCCATCTTGGCCACTTTATGCTGTGTTGGCTTGGAGATCTTAGTCTTCAAGGAAGAATTCTTCTGCCAGGGGACAAAAAAATGGCTCTACTCAATGGATGATGAGAGTAACTCCCGGACATTTTGGGCTCTTCAGCCGTTGAACCAGCATGAAAGAAAATATCTATTGACTGGAGTGGTAGATCCTGACTGACAGGAGGATACTGGGTTGCTTCTACACAAGGGAAGCAAGGAAAGCAAGGCATACTATCTGTGGAGATTCTTAGTACTTTTATGCCCAATGGTAAAGCTTACTTACAAAAACCAAACGGGAAAATTGAGAACTCAGATCTTTCTGGAATAAAGTTTTGGGTCACTCCACCAAGCAAAGGTTTTGGCTGAGGGTAGGGAAATAGAGAATATAGATGTTTGAAGAAAGCCATAGATATCAATTAAAGCCTGTGACCAATTACAGAAGCAAAGTTGTAGTACTTTTTAAAGATGAGATATAATTAACCTACGTTATATTAACTTCACACGTATAGCATATTGATTGAACAAATTCCATACGTCACTCAAAGTTCCTATGGTAAGTGTAGTCAAAATTGTAGTACTTTTGTATATTTTCCATTTGCTTGTTATGTATATGTGTGTATTTGTATATGCTAAATCTTTCCTTCTTCTCTCCTTCACTTTTCATTTTATATACAAGTTATTGGAAAATAACTTTACAATTTTGTATATAGGTAACAGACTTTTCAGAGGGACTCTAAATTTGAAGAGTTTATATTAATGGCACAGTTGAAACTAGGCATCTCCTTATTCTGGGGAAAAAGGATGAAAAGTTCTTCACATTAACAAGGATAACTATAGCTCGAAGGAGGTAGAAATATTGAGCTGTTTTATTGTTCTGTTTGTTTCAAATATGTGTCTTAGAAGGTTACATATAGAAGATGAGTTGTCAAAGGGGGGGATCAATTTATTGACTCTCACCTGCAAATTCATCTTTTGTTTGTTCTTGAAGATAGTTTTGGGCCTTTTCCAATATGTTTCTTTGTCAGTTGGCACAATGTTAAACTTTTCAGGAGAGAGTGCAGGGGGAAAGGGTTTCTCTTCCTGGTCTCTGTGTGCCCTGTTGGCAGGACACTGCAGCATGGGAGGTTGCTCCAGCGATGAGCTCATGACGTGCATCTGCCCCGGGCTCATGCAGGTCAGCAGCACCTGGGGGACAGCAGCTTCCCCCAGCATCCCCATTTTCAGAGGCTTTATAGAAGAGTGCTTCCAGTGAGAGACTTCCCTGTGAACATCTTTTCCCAGCATTCTAAAGGATATTTTTCTGGCAAGTTCTAAAGGGTGGATTTCTATCAAGTGCCGCTGTTACAGCACCATAGTGACTTCTCTGCCATCCCAGGGAGCCACAAGCATGTCTTCTCCATGAACTGAGTCTCAGGACTGGAGTGGAGTGTGGACCTCTTCCTTGCATGTTCTATCCCAATCATGGGAGTAGCTGCTACGTTTACAGCTGCTATTCCTACAGAGGTCTCTTTTCTTCCTCCTAGCCATTCCCTTCTTACTCCAGTACTCTCTTATGGTTAATAGTTCCGTATATTAAGCTTTCCCTATTCAGGTTACCATTCAGTTTCTTTCTCCTGATTGGACCAAATTTGTTCACTCACCAGGGAACTCAAGCAGCTGGAGAGCATTCCTCATCTTTTCTTCCCCAACTCTGCCTGAGAAATCAAAGTGGATTATGCTTATTTATTGTTTTATCTGATTATTATATAATTATGAGAAACTTCCTATGATATAGAATTAAATTAAGAGGAATTTTGAAATATTATGAGTTATGTGAATTATCAGTGAACTTAATTTCAATTTTTCACATTTTGTACATATTTCACACAAAATTTCATTATAAAATGGAGGTAAATTATAATCACATTTTACCAATATTTTATTTTATTTATTAAAAAAAAAGATTTTATCGGGGCACCTAGGGGGTTCAGTGGGTTAAGCCTCTGCCTTCGGCTCAGGTCATGATCTCAGGGTCCTGAGACTGAGTCCCACATGGGGCTCTCTGCTCAGCAGGGAGCCTACTTCCCCCCCTCTCTCTGCCTGCCTCTCTGCCTGCTTGTGATCTCTCTCTCTCTGTCAAATAAATAAAATCTTTGAAAAAAGATTTTTGAGAGAGAGCATGAGCGGGGGCAGTGCACAAAAGGAGAGGGGAAGAATCTCAAGCAGACTCCAACATGAGTTCAGGGCCCAGCGTGGGGCTGGATCTCACCACCCCGAGATCACGACCATAGCTGAAACCAAGAGTTGGACACTCAGATGATTGAGCTGCCCAGGTGCCCCAGCAAATTTTGTTTTAACTTTAAAGACAAATGAGCATTCATTCAGTAATGATAATGTGTCTGGAGATTGTAATTCCAAGTCATCTTGTTGCATGTAATTCCCTTAATTTCTCCCTTATTTCTGACCTTTTCTGTCTTTAAAATGGGATGGAGGGAATACCTGTGTGGCTCAGTCGGTTAAGCATCTGCCTTCATTCAGCTCAGGTCCTGGGATCTCAGTGTCCTGGGAAAAGTCCCACATCAGGCTCCCTGCTCAGCGGGGAGTCTGCTTCTCTCCCTGCCTGCTACTCCCCCTGCTTATGCTCTCTCTCTCTCTGACAAATAAATAAAATCTTTAAAAAACAAAAATACAAAAAAATGGGATAGAAAAGCAAAGATAATTTTTTTGAAGATTTTATTTTTAAATAATCTCTACATCCAGTCCAAACCCACAATCCTAGAGCTAACAGCTCCACTGACTGAACCAGCTCGGCGCCCCAGGGCAAACGATAATTTTAAAGTGATCTGAGGGCAGAATACTTCAAACACCTGAGCAAGGTTTCATGCGTTCCTTTCCAGTCACTCCCTTCCTGAAGACAATGATGGTTCTTATTGTTATCACTGTAGATTTATTTTAACTGTTCTAGAACTTAAAATCAATGGAATCATATAGTAGGTACACTTTTGTCCATGGTTTCTTTCGTTAAACCTGATTCACTTATGTTCTTGTGCTTATCATTCATTTATTACTTTCTACTATGGAGTAGCCTATTAAATGAATATATCACAATTTCTTTGTGATATATACAGCATTCAGTTGTATCCACCACTGGGTGGAAACAAGATCTGGTTAAGAGTGAAACCTTTAATTCCATTCATAATGTTTCAAGGTACAGACTACCCTAGATTTTTATATTCTTTTGGTGCAAGAGTAGAGTGTGTCTTTAAAATATTTTAGCCAAAACCTATATCTTAGATACATTTATTTAAAGACCCATGTTGGACACCTGACTGACTCAGTCAGTGGAGCATGTGACTTTTGATCTCGGGGTTGTATGTATATTTTTGTCTTCCCCACTAGACTGTAAACTACTGTCTCTCTTGATTTCAAACCCCATGTTGGGTGTAAAGATTTCTTAAACAAAACAAAACAAAACAAAACAAGATAAAAACCTATGCTAACATTCATTTTGCTATTTAATATGCCACTACTTTTACTAACAAAAACCTAACATATGGTATGCTCTGTTATTTAGTAACGTTTCAGGAATTGATCAAGATGTGGATAGGTGAATTGTAGTTTCTTGTGTCATGGCAGTCTATTATAATGTGAGCTAATCACTCCTGACATTTGCTTTCTTGTCTAGGACAACTGCCTCTTCTTAGAGTTGAAGCTTAATTTAAGTGGCGCATATGATATTTTATTGCCCGTGTTGACAAAGTTTTAATGTAAATTACACATCCTAACACTTTGATGTGTTGATCCTTGTCAACATAGCTGACCCTTGAACAGGATGGGGAAGGAGGCAGTGTATGGTCACTGACTCCCTGCACAATGTCCCTGACCTTCCCTCTGCCTGGAGTAATTTTCACCTACTAGTCTCATGAATCATTCCTTCACTTTTTCCTAGTCTCAGCTCCTAGAGAAACATGTGCACATGTGAATAAAGAAGAATGCTCAGAAGGGTTTATTTCTGTGTGGTGTTTCATAGATTAAAAAAAATCAGCGCCTTAACATTTCATTAATAGAGGAAGGGATGTATAAATGGTTGTATATTCATAATATGGAATACAATGCAACAGAAAGATATGTGTGTGTTAACATAAGACCTACAAGATTTACTATTGAGTTTATAAAGCAAGTTACAGAAAGGTATGCACAGTATGTATCATTTTGTATTAAAACACTGTAAATATATCTGTACCCCAATGTTTATAGAAGCAATGGCCACGGTTGCCAAACTGTGGAAAGAACCAAGATGCCCTTCAACGGACGAATGGATAAGGAAGATGTGGTCCAGATACACTATGGAGTATTATGCCTCCATCAGAAAGGATGAATACCCAACTTTTGTAGCAACATGGACGGGACTGGAAGAGATTATGCTGAGTGAAATAAGTCAAGCAGAGAGAGTCAATTATCATATGGTTTCACTTATTTGTGGAGCATAACAAATAGCATGGAGGACAAGGGGAGTTAGAGAGGAGAAGGGAGTTGGGGGAAATTGGAAGGGGAGGTGAACCATGAGAGACTACGGACACTGAAAAACAATCTGAGGGGTTTGAAGCGGCGGGGGGTGGGAAGTTGGGGGAACCAGGTGGTGGGTATTAGAGAGGGCACGGATTGCATGGAGCACTGGGTGTGGTGCAAAAACAAGGAATACTGTTATGCTGAAAATAAAAAAAAAATTGTTGAAAAAAAGAAGAAAAAAAACCACTGTAAATAAAACTACACTATATATTTTCTGTGGATTCATATGTTTGGTGCATGTGTATGATCTACAGCAAAACACCTGGAGGCATCAACTCCAAATTGAATAATGGAAAGGTAAAAATTGAGAGTGGAAGGCAAAGGGGCTTTTTGGCTTTATGTAATATTTTATTCCTTTAAATATATTCAAGAATTCCTGTTAATGTATTATTAATAACAAGTAATAAGCTATCATATAAGTTTATGTTGTCCTCTATTCTTCTCATCAAAAAAGAGGAAAAGAGAGAATGATCACCTTTTTCATAAAATTTTGTCCAACCACCCCACACATAAAATATTTCTCCCTCCCCTAGATCATAAAGCTTTTAATTCCTACTCTTCTTAGGGTCCTACTTTTTGACTCTACTATAGTTATGTATATTTTTGTCTTCCACTAGACTGTAAACTACTGTCTCAACCCTTTTACATATTCTTAACACTTGGTGAATCACCTCATTTATGGTAAAACTTAAGCAAATGTTTATGGATTTATTTTGAACTATGTAAAAGAAATCAAATAGCACAAGATGAGAATTGCCAAATTATTTTATGATATTGATTTCCATTAAATTCCATTTTAAAAGTAGGATTTGGTTCAATTTTACTACCCATCCAGTATAAGCAGTTACTTTATTTTCTGATCATATGCCTGATCAAGAAGCATGGAATGATTACACGGGGCTGGACTTCTGTGCTGAGTCACTTGGTTTCAACTGGTCTTCGTTTGTGTTTTAGTCCACTAGGGAGCACTCTAGGCTTTACAAGAAATGAAGATCCACCCCCACCCCCCAACCCCGCTCCAGGCCCTTTTGTAAGAGAGAGTTGAACAGTTAGGAGAGAACAGAAAATATGTGAGCCAATCAAATTATAGATAGCAAAAGTGGGGGGGAGGGACAACCCTGTTTGTGTAAAGTTCATCTTAGGTTTTCAGTTCTCTCATTCCATATCAACTTCAAAAAGTTGGAATCTATATCTCTATACATCCACTGTGAGGATGATTCTCTGAGCAGAGGTATGGGAATAGGAATATTTCTGGGCACTTGTGTGTAAGTTCAACAGAGAGTGTCCCATTGTCTGTTTTCAATTTTTAAATTGTTATAAATAAAATACCCCAAACCCACTGATAATTGAGAAATTATCTCAATACCCCTGCTATTCTACCTTTTCATATATCTTGGTTGAGAATGGAATGAACAAGAATGAAGAGGAAAAAAAAAAAAGGAAAAAAAAAAAAGGAACAAAAAGAGAAGGAAAGGGAGAGAACAGTATTGACTGTGACCAGCAATTGTGGCCTGGTCAGACTCAGCTGTGTGGGTGAGCAGGGTGTCCACCAGATGCACACAACAGGTGGAGATGTGGAAATTAAATCAGAGACAGCATTATGCAGACACCCTATTTTTCATCAACCAACTTCTGGTTGGAATCATTTTTTATGCAGATGGTGACTGTCTTGGTTTCTAGAACTCTCTTGATTTCAAGAAGCTGTATTTACTTCTACAATATACAATGCATGCTATCGGATAGTTTTCCTTTATCCGTGTTTTTATTTTTTTATTTTAAATATTTTATTTATTTATGAGAGAGAGAGAGAGAATGAATGAGGGGAGAGGCAGAGGGCGAGCCAAATTCCCTGCTGAGCAGGGAGCCCACCCTGCCCCCTCCCAGGACCCCAGGATCATGACCTGAGCCAAAGGCAGATGCTCCACCTGCTGAAACACCCAGGTTTCAGCATTTTTATATAACCGAATTCTCACATTGTCTATCAAACTATGTAATTTGGGGAATGGAATCACTCTTTGCTATGATGCTTCAAGGTTCTGTGTAACTCCCTTTCCTCAGTGACTCTAGAAAATATCATTCACTTTTCCTCACATACTAATACACACATTTCTTACATAAAGTGTTTTAAGGAAAAAAATAAAACCTTATATTTTCCTAAATTGGAAATATTACTCTTACCTCCTTGCACTGTAGGCAAGCACCATTTTGGAGAGTTTACTCTGTACTGTCCAGGGCCACTGTGGGTGGAGTCTGGAGTTCTGTGAATGACAGGGCTGAGGTGTGATTGTTGTTCAGTGGTTCTGTTGGAAGGGATTGAGGGTGAGACCCAATTTCTCTGATTCAAGACTCTACACTCTGACGGTAGGGGTATCAGAAACTCAGCAACTACACAAGGAATCATGAGGAGACACGGGGGAGCTCTGCTGGGCCTCCTGTGGCTCCTGTGGCTCCTGGTTTGCTGTGAGTGGGGGCGTTCCAGATGGGGCTGGGGAGTGGTCCACAGCCGGAAGTGGTGGGGGAGCTGACACCGAGTCCCAGAGAGTCCTACATCCTCAGCGGTGTTTCTTGGGATTTTTTTTTGCAGGTTTGAAAACTGGGTCGGTGGCTCTCCAGTGATATTATTTGTGTTTGTTTTCTTCTTTCCACACAGTGGTGAGAGGGATGACGGTGGAGCAGAGCTCTTCAGTCCTGAGCCTCCAGGAGGGAGCTAGCTCTACTCTGAAGTGCAATTTTTCCAAAACTGCGCGCAGTGTGCAGTGGTTCCGACAGCACCCCGGGGGGCGGTGGTCTCACCAGGCTGTTTTACGTATTTTCCGGGATGCAGCAGAGTGGGAGGTTAAACTTGCACAGTGAATACTAAGGAACAGTCCAGCATCCTCCACATCGGGGCCTCCCGACTGGAAGACTCAGCCAAGTACCTGTGTGCGGAGCAGGCACAGTGCTCCCTGGTGATCTGCAGCCTGCACCCAAACTGCAGCTGCGCCTGCAGCCCCATCAGGAGGCCTTGCACCGCGGCCTCCCACAGCATGCTTGGACCATCTGGGGCTCTTCTGGGCTCCAAAGCGGGTGACACTAAACTTTGGCAATAAAGTACTACAAAATAAAGGTGTGTATGTTGACATTGCATAAAGCATATTGGAGGGATATTAGTTCTTTTCTTTTCTTTTTTTTTTTTTCAAATTTTTATCTATTTATTTGACAGAGATCACAAGTAGACAGAGAGGCAGGCAGAGAGAGAGGAAGGGAAGCAGGCTCCCTGCCAAGCAGAGAGCCCGATGCGGAGCTAGATCCCAGGGGCTCGATCCCAGGACCCCGAGATCATGACCTGAGCCGAAGGCAGAGACTTTAACCCACTGAGCCACCCAGGTGCCCCTGGAGGGATAATAATTCTTAAAATGTTTAGAAGCTCTGTTTTTTTAAAAAGTTACTGCAATGTTGGAAAGCATGTATCCGTAGGCTTAGAGATAGAAATTTAAGGTAAAGGTAATAGCTTTGGTTGAAAAGAATACCATTTTTCATGTGAAGTTTGAACTTACTCAGTGAACTGATTTTTAACACAGAGGGTGTTCTGAAATTAGTTTGTCTTGTCACTTAAGGCATAATAAGATGCATAAACAAGCATTCTGAATTGATATACAAGTCATGAAGCTGCTTTTTAGTTTCCTATACACCTTCCAAAAGTTATAGAAAATGTCAGAGAAAACAATAAAGTGTTGCTGTATAAATTTACATTTGAATTTTTTTTAAGATTTTATTTTTTTATTTGACACACACAGAGAGAGATCACAAGTAGGCAGAGAGCAGGCAGAGAGAGATGCAGAAGCAGGCTCCCCACTGAGCAGAGAGCCTGATGCAGGACGCAGAGACTATGACCTGAGTGGAAGGCAGAGGCTTAACCCTCTGAACCACCCAGGTACCCCTAAATTTACATTTAATATTAAATTCAGATTTACATGAAACTGATTGGTATGATATTAAATAATTTAGAACAATTGTTCCACTAGAGACATCAGCTCTAGATTTACTTTATTTATATTTCAACTAATTTATCAGGTATTTATTCTAATTTTGTCATAGCATATAAAATATCCTTTAAAATCTGCAATATCAGTTGCACCAACAGAAATACCCTTCTCAAAATTAAAAGTGATCAAAAATTCTGTTTGCAGCATTGTATTTACCTACAGCAACTGACATTGCTTTCAATTATATTGATTGAAATGAAATTACTAAAAGTATTAATTTTGGTAGCCACATAAATTAATTTGTAGGAAAGCCAGCCAGAAAAATATTATTAAGATATTATGCTACCAAAGTATTATTTATTGTATTATACAAAATTTTTAAATATAATTTTTCTAAGTTTTTTTGCAATTTGTAAATTTATTTATTTTTAAGATTTATTTATTTATTTTATTTGACAGAGATCACAAGTAGGCAGAGATGCAGGCAGAGAGAGAGGGGGTGGGGAAGCAGGCTCCCAGCTGAACAGAGAGCCTGATGCGGGGCTCAATCCCAGGACCCTGAAATCATGACCTGAGCTGAAGGCAGAGGCTTTAACCCACCGAGCCACCCAGGCACCCTGCAATTTGTAAATTTACATCTCTACTTATGTACCATTGAAGTTCTTTTGTGTTTTATAAGTAAAAGTATTTTTACTTTATTTTTTAATTTTTAAAGCTTCTATTTATTTATTTGAGAAACAGAGGGAGAGAGAAGGAGCAGAGGCAGAGGGAGAAGCAGACTCCCCGCTGGGCAGGGAGCCTGACATGGGACTTGATCCCAGCACTCTGGGATCATGACCTGAGCCCAAGGCAGATGCTTAACTGACTGAGCCACCCAGGTGCTCCAATAAAATAAACACTTTTAAGAGAGCTTTATATTTTATTACAGAATGTAATATATTTTCTGCTTTTTGAACATGGGGCCCCAGATTTTCCTTTGTCATTGTCTACCACAAATTATATAGCCATCTCTGTCTGGGAATTTTGAACACCTGACTTAAACTTGAATGAGGGAGCTAGAAGCTAGAAAACAATCAGGTCCTTTGAGAGAGTATTTTTTTGTTTTACATATGTATGAGTAAGCTTATCTACCATGGAGCCAACCGTATGTCACTGCCTATGGTGAACATTATACTCAGTGAGTAAAGTTCCATTTTATTCCATTTTCCCGTAGATTTAGATCCTCCTTGATCCAACTTTGGTCTCATAGAAGAAAAGAAAACCCGGAGAGAATCTTACCCTGAAGACTCTGTCTCTGCTTCTGAAGAGGCCTTGGGGTTGGTTAGAGTCAACCTCAGACCCACTAGGTCACATGTGGCTGTGAAAATGAATGATCTTGGGGTTCTGTGATGCAGTCAATTTCTCCCCAATCTGACACCGGTGCCTACTGCACAAAACCAGTTCTCAATAAATATTTGCTTTGTTATATGGTATAAAAGAAATTAAGAGCTGGAAGAGCCCTTAGAAATCCTTTAGTCCAATTTCATTTTACAAAATGCAGACTGTATCCAAGATGACGGTAAGGAACAATTAGGTAGTGAATGAGCTGGGGGAGAGAGAAAGTGGGTTTCCTCACTTCCTCTTTGACATTTTTGCCCCTGCCTCCTTGCTTGTATCTAATAATACAAGCCCAGCCACTTAGATCTCTACAGTTTGGGTCTGAGAAAGTTGTGGTTCAATCAGTTTGAACGCCTGAATGGAGAGTTCCAATTTGTGTAAATGTCTGAGCCTATGGGCTGGAAAGGAGACTTGGGCTGAACCACTGTTATTCTACCAGCAAACTTCTCCATCACTCACAATTTCTGTAGGAGAAAGCCAGAGGTGATGGGGCCAGGTGAATACCTACATGTTTTTCTAAGGACTTCCTCAAAATAGTAAGTATATTTATTATCCCAGGTAGACATCCCTTAAAGGCAAGATATGAATACAGAGTATCACTAATATATTGTTATAAAAATGTAACCACTGCAATTGAGAGGCTAAGGGAGAACATTGTCCTCATGGTGGCCATCCGTGAAGGTATTAGGAAAAAACCTTTATAGGTCAACAATTTTTGACAATGAGCCAGGCAATATTCAATGAAATAATCATGGGGCTATGAATTTTGCCCAGGGGATGATTATTCTTGCGCTATAGTTCATTTATGGAACAGTGTGCTAGATAGAGCTTATTCAAACTAAAACATTCAGTTCTGGATAACATAGCTCCAAAGGGCAAATATTGACTTAAAGCATCTGTCTCCAAGAAGAGGGAAATTCACCCAAAGAAGGATTTGGGATTCTACCTATGGATGATGGTTGAGTAAATAGAGGAAGATTCTTAGAATGGAGAAATTTTACATATGTAACGACACATTTTATATTCACAGACACATTTATATGTTGATTTTCATTCTTCATCATAGTTGTTCCTAAATTTTCAAGGGTGTGAAATGTGGATAAAGATTGTGTTTATTCTGCACAACTCCACAGGACCAATGAGTATAAATCATAGAAAAGGGCTTCCACTTATGGAGGTAAGGTAGTCTTGATTTCCCAGGGAAATCTCATGATTACTTGCATATTTGTACTGTCCCCCTAGCAGACATAGCAACATTTAGGCTTTTCTCGATTTTTTTTTCCTTACGGATGTAATTGGAAAATAACTGGTTACTAAAGTAGTTGAGAAGGTGTTTCTGGCAGAAAGGGATAATTCTGGAAATCTAAGGACTGAGGAACTTTATCAGTGTCTTGGGGGAAATGACACTCTAGTAAAGTTTGGGACTAAGGACTGAGCCAGTTACTGCATTTAGGATCTGGTATTCCTTTTGATACCAGAAAATAAAAACATGTGTAGAATAATTCTATATATGGCTACATTTTTTTAACCTGAAGCCCAAAGTAGTCTGAGAATTTCCACTCTTTCCCCTAATGCTTTCTGGTATATAACCCACGTAGCAACAGGAATCGATTTCTTTTTTGAGATTTTATTTTTATTTGAGAGAGAGAAAGAGTGAGAAAGAGCATAAGAGTGGGGTGAGAGGCAGAGGGAGAAGCAGACTCCCCGCTGAGCAGGGAGCCAGATGCAGGACGCAATCCCAGGACTCAGGGATTATGACCTGAGCCAAGAGCAAGATGCTTAACTAACTGAGCCACCCAGGTGCCCAGGAATAGATTTCTTAAAGCACGTCAGATTTCTCATCACAAATCAACCAAGGGGTCAAACTGTTTCCTAACTCATGGAACTTCCCCCGCTCCATCCCACTCTCTATCATTGAGACTTTTATACTGTCATCTTAATTGAGGGAAGAATCCACATTTTGACTGTTGGTGCTGTCAATTCTATGGAAATTGCAAGGTCACTAGTGAAACCAGCTTAAAGGAGCAGAGTCTGAGATCAGAGGCATTGGAAATATGTAATCTTTGGCTTCTGTGTCCCTTTTAGAGTTTTTCTCCATAGCAGGCAAATAAGGGTGGTAGATCGGGAGAAAGGGAAGGTTTTCCGTTTTCTTTGTTTAAGAGAGTGAATCATGATTCCTTCATGATATTTATTTGTTTATAATGAGGAAGGGCAGGAGCGGGGGAGAAGAGACAGAATCTTTTTTTTTTTTTAAATTGTGTTATGTTAGTCACCATACAGTCCATCATTAGTTTTTGATGTAACGTTCCATGATTCATTATTTGCGTGTAACGCCCAGTGCTCCACGCAATCCGTGCCCTCCTTAATACCCATCACTCTCTTACTACCCCTCCACCCCTTCTAAAACTCTCTGTTTCCTGGAGTCCATAGTTTCTCATGGTTTGTTTCCCTCTCCAATTTCTCTCCCTTCATTTTCCCCTTCTCCTAACGTCCTCCATGCTATTCTTTATGTTCCACAAATAAGGGAAACCAAATGATAATTGACTTTCTCTGTTTGACTTATTTCACTCGGCATAATCTCCTCCAGTCCTATGCAGATTGATGCAAAAGTTGGGTATTCATCCTTTCTGATGGCTGAGTAATATTCCATTGTGTATATGGACCACATCTTCTTTAGTCATTCATCTGTTGGAGGGCATCCTGTTCTTTCCACATTTTGGCTGTTTTGGACATTGCTGCTATGAAAGTTGGGGTGCATATGGCTCACCTTCTTTTGACTACATCTGCATCTTAGGTGTAAGTATCCAGTAGTGCAATTGCTGGGATTCATAGGGTAGCTCTATTTTCAATTTTTTGAAGAACCTCCACACTGTTTTCCAAGGTGGCTGCACCAATTTGCATTCCCATCAACCATTTAAGAGCGTTCCCCTTTCTTCACAACTTCTCCAACATTTGTTGTTTCTTGCCATGTCAATTTTTGCTATTCTAACTGATGTAAGGTGGTATCTCAATATGGTTTTGATTTGAATTTCACTGATGGCTAGTGATGTTGAACATTTTTCCATATATCTTTTAGCCATTCATATGTCTTCTTTGGAGAAGTACCTGCTCATGTTTCTGCCCATTTTTTGACTTGATTATCTGTTTTTTGGGTGTTAAGTTTGAGAAGTTCTTTATAAATTTTGGATATCAGCCCTTTGTCTGTAGAGTCATTTGCAAATATCTTCTCCCATTCGGTGAGTTGCCTCTTTGTTTTGTTGGCTGTTTCGTTTGTTGTGCAGAAGCTTTTTATCTTGATGGAGTCGCAAAAGTTCATTTTCACTTTTATTTCCCTTGCTTTTGGAGATGTGTCTTTAAAGAAGTTGCTGTGGCCAATGTCAAAGAGGTTACTGCCTATGTTCTCCTCTAGGATTTTGATGGATTCCTGTCTCACATTGAGGTCTTTCATCCATTTAGAATTTATCTTTGTGTATGATGTAAGAGAATGATCCAGTTTCATTTTTCTTCATGTGGCTGTCCAGTTTTCCCAGCACCATTTATTAAAGTGACTGTCTTTCTTTCATTGGATATCTTTTCCTGCTTTGTCAAAGATTAATTGACCATAGAGTTGAGAGTCCATATCTGGGCTCTCTATTCTGTTCCATTGGTCTATGTGTCTGCTTTTGTGCCAGTACCATGTTGTCTTGGTGATTACAGCTTTGTAAATAACTTGAAATCAGGCAACATGATGCTCTCAGTTTTGTTTTTCTTTTTCAACATTTCCTTGGCAATTCAGGATCTTTTCTGGTTCCAAACAAATTTTAGGATTGTTTGTTCCAGCATTTGAAAAATGCCACTGGTATTTTGACTGGGATGGTGTTGAGTGTATAGATTGCTCTGGGGACTGTAGTCATTTTAATGATGTTTGTTCTTCCGATCCATGAGCATGGAATGTTTTTCCATCTTTTGTGTCTTCTTCAATTTCCTTCATGAGTGTTTTGTTGTTCCTAGAGTATAGATCCTTTACCTCTTTGGTTAGGTATCTTATGCTTTTTGGTGCTATGGGGAGATAGGATTTTTTTTTTTATTTATTTTTATTTTTATTTTTTTTAAGATTTTATTTATTTATTTGACAGACGGAGATTACAAGTAGGCAGAGAAGCAGACAGAGAGAGAGGAGGAAGCAGGCTCCCTGCTGAGCAGAGAGCCCGATGCGGGGCTCGATCCCAGGACCCTGGGATCATGACCTGAGCCGAAGGCAGAGGCTTTAACCCACTGAGCTACCCAGGCACCCCTATATATATGAATTTTATTTTATTTTATTTTTAAAAGATTTTATTTATTTATTTGACAGACAGAGATCACAAGTAGGCAGAGAGGCAGGCAGAGAGAGAGAGAGAGAGAGGTGGAAGCAGGCTCGCTGCTGAGTAGAGAGCCGGATGCGGAGCTCGATCCCAGGACGTTGAGATCATGACTTGAGCTGAAGAGAGAGGCTTTAACCTAGTGAGCCACCCAGGCACTCCTAAAGATTTTATTTATTTATTTGTCAGAGAGAGAAAGCCTAAGCAGGGGGAGGAGTAGGCAATGGAGAAGCAGGTTCCCTGCCAAGCAAGGAACCTCAGGTGGGACTCAATCCCAGGACCCTGGGATCATGACCTGAGCAGAAGGCAGAGGCTTAACCAATTGAGCCACCCAGGCGAGGCTCAGCCCCCTTACAATTATTAGTAGATGGCACAAAGGCATTCAGAGTAATGGCTAAGGTAGAGATGATGTAGAGATGGTACCAACTTCCCTCCACATATATTCACATTTCAAAAAATTAAACATTGTTAATCATAACCTTCTTTTTCAAAAAAGTTATTTCTCTAGTGTTGTAGAGACGTCAATGGAGCTAATGAAGTTGTGTAAATATTTAATTCTCTCATTCTCCCACCTCTGCTCAAGGGTAGACTCCTTACAAGGTTCCTCCAGGTCTTCCTCACTAAGGATGGATATAATTGGCAATTGTCATGGTGAAAGTGGTTTCTCTTAGCCGAGTTACAGCTGTGAGTTATTTGCTCACTGGCTTTTTCTTATTGGGAAACGCATCAAATTATATTCAGTTTATCATATCTGACCAAAGGAGGATAAAACTGTAGCCCAACACATCAATGGGCTTCATTCCTTCCCTCCTTATATCACTAGCTTCTGTGCAGTGCCTTTCCTCCAAGCCTGATAATGGAGTCAGAAGGAAGCATGCTTCTATATTATTCATTTGTTTCCTCTTAAATCAATTAGAAGCAAGAGAGAGGGTGCAGTTCCTACAGGCTTGAATGCTTGATCAGACTGAGATGAGAACTGATGCAGTGGACAATAACAAGTGTTTTAGCCTGAGTGTGCACTGAGTCTCAGATCCAGACACATTCGGGTTTAAACCTTCATCATGTTTGGTGTATTTGTATCCTACATCCTGGGACAAGGTATTGCAAACTTTTAGGCCATCTCTGGATCCTGTGAAGACAGGCTGGGTGCTGAGAGTCTCCCTTTTGTTTCCTTTCTCTAGGATGGTGCTGACTGAACTTGTGTGATTTCTACCAATCCAGGAGAGTTGGGCTGCTCTCTGTACATGCTCACTAAACACAACAGCTCACTGCTGTTGCCCCCCTGTATGCACTTGTGGGAGGCCACAGGGTGGGATGATGTATGGGTGAGGGGCTGTGTGTTGTGTGTAGTGTTTAGTGTAATTAGGTTTGTTTGTTGTGGGTCATCCATACTTCCATTTAGTTTCTGAGTGTTCTGCTCTGTGATTTAGTTTTTACTAGTGTCCCTTCCTTCTTATTAATACCTCTAGCATAGGTATGCTCAGTTTCCACACTGGAGGTTTACTTGCTTCCCACCAGTCTTATCCACAGATGCTCATAATTAGGAGCTCTTAGGGGAACACTGTGAAGGAGCAGAGTGTGAATTTTCCACTTCCTTCCTGACTTCAACACTCCTTCAAAATCACTTTTTGCCAACACCTGGCTCAGTTTGCACACTTCTCAGAACTCTTTGTTTGTTCATTGTTCACACTCTAAAATCCTCAGTCTCTCTGTTTCCCTCCTTCCACTTCTAACCCCATTCCTGCAGTTCCTTAAAATTTGAATGGTAATGGATGGTTGATTACAGGTCTTGCATTCTAACACTCTCATATTTGATTTGAAGGCAGGTTTGTAGAGTAGAAATCTTAAAAAGAATTTCTTAAAATGTTTTTAATTATAAAATTTTACTATTTTAGGGGTACCTGGGTGGCTCAGTGGGTTAAAGCCTCTGCCTTCAGCTCCTGTCGTGATCTCAGGGTCTGGGATCGAGCCCCACATTGGGTTCTCTGCTTGGCAGGGAGCCTGCTTCCTCCTCTCTCTGCCTGCCTCTCTGCCTACTTGTGATCTCTCTGTCAAATAAATAAATAAAATCTTTAAAATTTTTTTTTTACCATTTTAACATACAATTTACCATTTTAAATGGTAAATTTAAAATGGTAAAAAAAAAAACCAAAACAGTTTTTTTTAAAATTTATTTTCACATAACTGTATTCATTGTTTTTGTACCATACCCAGTGCTCCAAGCAATCCGTGCCCTCTCTAATACCCACCACTGGTTTCCCCAACCTCCCAACCCCCGCCGCTTCAAACCCCTCAAATTGTTTTTCAGAATCCATAGTCTCTCATTGTTCACCTCCCCTTCCAATTTCCCCCAACCCTCTTCTCCTCTCTAACTCCCATTTAAGTGTAGAATTTACTGGTATGAAATACATTTACATTGTTGTTCAACAAGCAACACCATTGATTTCTAGAACTCTTTTCATCTTGAAAAACAAAATATTTGTAGTCATGAAACAATAAACTCTCCATTACTCCATCCCTCCAGTCCTTGGGAACTACCATTCTGCTTTCTCTTTTCATGAGTTTGACTAGTTTAGATATCTCATAGAAGTTGATTCTGCAGTATGGGTCATTTTGTGACATTTCATTTAACATAATCTCCTCAGGATTATCTATGTTGCAGTTTGTGACAGAATTTCTTTCCTTTTCAAGGTTGAATAATCTTCCAGTGTATGTCATATCCCATTTTGTTTATCCACTCCTATCTGTTGGTGGACTCTGGGGTTGTTTCCACTTTTTGGTAGAAATAGGAATTCAGAAACATCTCAATATTTTTGGTATATAGGCAAATTCTTCCCATTTTTGAGTATATACCAGAAGTGGATTGCCGAATCATAAGGCAATTCTGTTTCTAAGTTTTTGAGAAACATTTATACTTGTTAACTGGAACAACTATGCTCTAGACGGGGTTACCACAAACAATTGTCAAGGAACAGAGTGATCACAAGTCATGAATGGAGCTCCAATATCACTGAATCACAAAATCCTAGAATGGTTTGTCCCTTTTGCTATAGTGCATTGCATAGATCAGGTGTCAATAATCGGTCTGAATGGAATGGTGAAGCCTCATCTCAGGAGTCAGCTCCTGAATAGCAGTTTGGGCATCCATTATAATGTATTTCCTTTCCAGTTTTGGTAAAGGGGCCAAACCTGCACGTATTTGAATCTCTTTCTTAGTTCCAATTATATAATAAAGAGCCTGTGAAAGAGTGTCTTAAAATATTTTAAAGGCTTTGGAAGAAGTCATCTTGCTACCCTCCAGTCTCTCTTCCAATTTTTCTCTGTGAACAATCTTTAGTGGCAAATACAGGAAATGTTTTTTTTTTTTTTTTGGTTTGTTTGTCTGTTTTGTTTTGTTTTTCATTTTAAAGAATAGTACTTTATTGAATACGTTTTATTCTCAGAAAAATAAGCTTCAATCTTTGATGATGGCCAGATTGTATGGTGGAAAGCAATTTCCTTTGATTTCCATACTGATGGAAAGGTTTCTACTAAATGAAAAAAGTCATACAAGTATACTCACAAGTATAGCATCTATCTCAAAACATGTGATTATTCACATCACTCATACAATGACATAAGAATCTGTCATTCTGTCAGATTAGATAAAATATACCAGTAATGAAAAAATACAAAATCTTCAAACAAAAATTAATAAAAATGTACAAGACTGTCCTTACATACTTTAGGGATATAATTTCTTATATACATACTCCTAAAACTTTGGATTGGTTTATGTATATAGCATACCAAGTAAAGATAAAAAAATAATTTTAGAAATAACTCTGTTTACTCCCATACCACACAGGTCATATGAGGATTTAAACAGCTATCATGGATTTTGAAAAAAAAGTATATACATATATATAATCTTTCTATATATAATCTTACCTATAAAAACAGTAGTATACAAACTTCAAACTAAAAGTTTATGCAAAATAACACACAAATGTTCAATTTTTTTAAAGATTTTATTTATTTATTTGACAAAGAGAGACACAACGAAAGGGAAACACTGCAGAGGGTGTGGGAGAGGGAGAAGCAAGCTCCCCGTGGAGCAGGGAGCCTGATGTGGGCCTCCATCCCAGGACCCTGGGATCATGACCTGAGCCAAAGGCAGATGCTGAATGACTGAACCACGCAGGCATCCCCAAATGTTCTAAATCTTAAGGAAACTTCTATTTGTAAATAAAAGCAGAATAAAACTGATTTGATTGCCTTATTAGGTAGTTTATTGTGGAAACTTGTTAATGAAGTATTGGTGGGAATTCTCAATCTTTATTATGCTGTCACCTGAAGCACTCAATCATTTTATTCAGTAAAGGAATAAGTAAACGAATAGACTACCTGTCAGTTACCACATATTACAACCCGTCTAACTGTGAAATAACAGGAGTGGCCACACAATGCTTCAGGGTTGGCTGCGTCTTGAATTTCTCACTGAAGGATTGGGCCAATCTACATTTGGAACAATTTTATCAGTAGATAGAAAGAGTAAGTGTCTTTTTATCCTGTTCTCTTAAAGTCTGTATTACTAATCTTTAACAGAGAGCAATGAGATAGCTCTAGCAGATGAAGCAGGAAGGGAATTACATTCTGGAAGAAGCATTTATCTGTCTTTGATACAAGCTTCTCGATTAATTCTTGAAGAGGTGCCAACTTATGCCTATCAATCTGATTAAATTCCTGAAGGAAGAAAATAAAGGGCTTAAGGGAGGTGTTGAGGTGGGCCTCCTCTCACAGCTGCATCACAGAATCAAACTGCTGGTGATAAATATGGACATAAACCCAGAACACATGCTTTGAATGGTCCTTGCCATAGACACAAAGTTTTTTAGAAAGGGGACACCAATCTGGGAAGGCAAAAGACTTTCATCATCAAGCTGATCCTGAACCCAAACACTTGATTGGATTTTTGATATTAGTACCATTTGCCCAGTGATATTCATAACTTGGACCTGCATATGTGAGTGGACAGCTTGCTTCAGTGCAAAATTCTATAATAGTTCCATACAGCATGTTGATCTGGTTGAAGAAATCTACAGTGTTAACTGCAAGCCATTCACTGGGGTCCTCTCCCTCTGGCAACAGAAGAGCTTGTCTCAGATTTCCACTTCCTAGAGTTGCTTCGGCCTGTTTAAGATGAAGAGGTAACTCAACTTCTATCCTCAGAGGAGAGGGATCGCTGACCCCCAGCAATGTCTGGATTCAGAGCCCAGGCAGGCACCACAAGGAAGCAAACAGTCCTCAACTCTTGCCCCACGAAAGTACTGGGTGGCCCTGCTATGAACCACAGGTCTAACAGGAGAGTGTTGCTATGCTGGTCTCCCCTACTTTGCTGACCTGAAAATCAGGGAACAGGTTTTTTTCTGTCATCTATCTCTGTGTTCAGACGTATTAGCTCTGCCATCAAGTTCTTGATACTTTTGAGCTTGCTTTATTTATTTTATTTTTAAATATTTTACTTATTTAATTGAGAGAGAGAGAGAGAGATACAGAGCACAAGCAGAGGGAGCTGCAGGCTCCCTGCTGAACAAGGAGCCAGATGTGGGACTTGATCCTAGGACCCTGGGATCATGACCTGAGAAGAAGGCAGCTGCTTAACTGACTGAGCCACCCAGGTGCCCCTTGAGCTTGTTTTATTATTTGTAAATTTGGGAGAATGATATCTTCTTTAATATTTTGTTCTGACAACGTTTCAGTAATACATCCGAAGAGATTGCCACGTAGCAGATGAGCAATTTAGGAAGGTACTTCAATAGGTACAGAAGAAGTGTCTGACTAATCCAGATTCATTCCTGAGAGAAACCCTCAGCGAATAAGGAATTGAAGGAAATTTCCTTAACGAATAAGACTCAACCAAAAACCTACATCAAATGTCATAGTTGGTGGTGAAAACCTCAATGCTTTCTCCTTAGTTTCAGAAATAAGGGGAGAGTTTTGGCTCTCACCACTTGTATTTCATATTGAAGTAGAGGTTCCAGCCAATGCAATACAGCATGGAGAAGAAACAAACGCCACACAGTCTGGAAAGGGGGAAGTGAACTTATCTTTTAAGAGCCAACATAACCATCTGAGCAGAAAACTTAAGAGAATCTACAAAACAGCTGCTAGAACAAGTTCGTTTAAGAAACTCAAATGTATGACTACCATATGACCCACCTGTTGTACTCCCAGAAATTGATCCAAGAGAAATGAAAGCATATGTCTATAAAACATCTTATACACAAATGTTCATAGCAGCTTTATTTGTAAGAGCCCTTCTGGGATTAATCGAGATGGTCAGCAACAGGTGAATAGACAAGTTGTTTTTTAGGCACATGATTGGATACTACACAGCAACAGAAAGAAACAAAGTCTTGATAATTATGACTACAGAAGAATCTCAAAATAATTATGCTGAGAAGAAGCCAGGCAAAAGATACATATGATCCCATTTATACAAAATGATAAAATATGCAAACTAATTCATGACAGGAAGTTTCCCTGGAAATGGGGATAAGGAGGGTTAAGAGAAGATTACAAAGTGACATGAAGAAACTTTTGGGGTGATGTATATGTTCATTTTCTCAACTGTAGTGATGACTTCACAAATACATACATACATACATCAAATCCTATAGAATTGTTGAATTTGCTGCACTTTATTGTTATGTAAATTATGTATTAACAGAGCCATTCAATATCATTCTATGCACTATTTTCCCTCTCTGTGGTGCCAGTCTTCTTGTGTAATGTAAAATGCAAAATTTCTCCTGTAGGCCTTCATTGGCCTGAAACTATAATTTTTTTAAATTTATGCCTAATGACTTTCTGCATCCAAGTGTTATACTGTTTATTTTCAACCAGCATCATCCCAACCTATTTAACATTGTCCCAGCAGATCTTTTTTTTTTTTTTAAGATTTTTATTTATTTGACAGAGAAAGATACAGGGGAGTGGGAGAAGGAGAAGCAGGCTTCCTGCTCAGCAGGGAGCCTGAGGTGGGGCTTGATCCCAGGATCCTGTGGAAGGCAGACGCTCAACAACAGAGCCACCCACATGCCCCATCCCTGCATATCTGAACAGACATTTGTAGTGGCTTGTCTAAAATTGCTTTCTAGCATAATTTTGAGGCAGGTTCTGACAATGTGATTTGGAAGGTGAAGGGGAAGGGAAAGGATCCTTGAATGGAAGCAGTATCCAGGTCTGAATTTCTTACTTCACTATGTATCTGGGAAACTCTTCCCATGTTGGCCCTGGACTCTGATGTTCCTCGACCTGAATGTGTGGGGAATCGCCTCCAGGAAACAGCTGAGCTAAGCTTCCTAATGTGTCTAGAGTATATGTTTACAGGGCTTTATAGAAGATGTGGCCCTTTCTAGAACTTTTCTTTGATAATCCTGATTTCTTACTTTTTGAGAAAAATTATATGATTAATGCTTGGCAATAAAATGTGTCAGATGGATGACCATAGAAAGCATCCTTGAGGTTAAACCTGTTAAAAAGATAGGATTAGTATTTGTTCCTGAATTCACATACAGTAGTCACCTTATGCTGGAGTCAATAAAACTGTGAGAACATAAGGCTCTCAAATCATTCTATAGGGATTGGATGACTCCATGTATGAGTTTATTCTGTCTAAAATTCCTATTTTTCACTTTTTAATTATTGTAAAAGTCAGGAATATTTGAATATTAGTGTGACTTCTGAAACTTTTTATTAAAAATAGTATTTATTGCAATTGCTAATAGTTTAGGAATAAGTAAATATGGCATTTCAAATAAATACTATTTGTTCATTATTTTTGTTTAATTTAAAAATATTTAGTGAGTACTTAAAAAATGAGTCACAGTTCTAAATATTGCATAAAGTGCCACAAACACAGAATCAGTCACCGATGACTTGACTTCCTCTTACTTTTTTTGTATTCAACTCCAGTTCCTTTTCTGGCAGTCAGTAGATTATAGGCCAGCCCACATGGACACATGAGAATATGAAGTAGTGTAGTAAAATGCTTCTGAAGATTGTTACCCTCCCAGCTACAGAAATGCCCCGGAATGCTGTGTTAAAGAACTTCCATATCAGGTAGTGTCTTAAGAACAAAACAGACCTGAGAAGTCAGGATTGCTGTTGTTCAGACTTCCAAGGGCCACCTGAAGCCTGACATGTGCCTCATGAAGTCAGGGATGAAACAGATGGCTGACTTGGGGAGGATTCTGGCCAATAGGCACGCATTTCAGTCCCTGTCCACCAGGAGGTGCAGCTTCCTGCCACAGTCACATTTCCTGAATGAAATGTGGGTTTCTACTGATCATTTCTGTCACTCTAACCTTCTCCGTAGTAAGAATGAAGAACACTATTTATGTGATGCTCCAGAGATGAAGTGTTCTCCAGGCTTCGTGACTGTGGTACTCTTAATGCTTGGTAAGTACCATTCCTCTTAAAATTTGGATTCTTTCTTCCATGGTGTCAGTTAAACCTTTAACTATCATTTATCCATGAGTTTTATGCCCAAGGTGATATAGAGCTCCTTTCTCTTTCCTCAGGACAAACCCGTGGAGTCTCAGTGACTCAGACGGAAGGCCAAGTGACTCTCTTGGAAGAGGCTTCCCTGACTCTGAACTGCACTTATTCAGCATCAGGGACCCTTATTCTTTTCTGGTATGTCCAGTATCCCGGTGAAGGTCTACAGCTCCTCCTGAAAGCTTTGAGGAACAAGGAGAAGAAAAGCAACAAAGGATTTGAAGCCACTTTTGACGACAAATCCAAATCCTTCCACTTGGAGAAACGCTCAGTGCAAGCCTCAGATTCAGCTGTGTACTACTGTGCCCTGAGTGACACAGTGACAGGGACTGTAGGGGGAGCTGAACACAAACTCTGAGCAGAACAGGGGCCTGGAAGCTGAGTGTCTTTGCCTGATGCACTCTGGTTCCAGCACAATCTGTTGTTTTTCAGTCAGTGTGTGGTTGATACAAAATCATACAAATGACTAGAGCGTAGGAACCAGCAGTATCATTCCCCAACCCCAGGTGTTCCTTAGGGACATTGAAAACAGTTCAATGCCAAGAGTTCCTCAGCCAGGGTGTAACTAATTTCAAGGTAGAATTACATAACAACGAAGTGGTGGAGTGCCCAGTAGATTAAGTGTCTGACTCTTGATCTGCTCAGGTTATGATCTCAGGTTTGTGTGATTGAGCCCCAAAATCAGACTCCCTGCATGCTGGGTTGGAATTCTGCTTCTCTCTCTTTCTCCCTGTCCTTCTGCCCTCCCCCATTGACTCTGTCTTTCTCTCTTTCCAAAATAAATAAATCTTTAAAATAAACAGTTACAGATGAATTGGTCTCTCATTTATCTTTGCAGTGACATTTCTAGCTGAGAAGTTGTTCAGGCCACCCTGGTGGGTGTTGCTGTGTCTATGACACTTCTAGATACACATAGTGCGCCTGAGAAGGTGGCCTCGGCCAAATATCTTTCTAACAGAGTATAAGTAGGATAGGTGATGGGAGAGCTTCAGTCCAGAGTCAATTTTATTAATTTTATTAGAGAAAGAATGGAACAGAAGAAAAGAGGAGGAACACATGTACCTGAGCAAGGAAAGAGAGGCCAGGGACCTCTGCCATGGTTTCTTTTCTATTAAATCAGGTGATAGACACATACTGATATTCAATGTGAAGAGCTGGGGGCAGAAACAGAATGAAGGAAGAGGTTCATGTTCTAGCCAGATAAATAGCTCAGTTGGCTCTCTGATGGTAAGAACTCAAGTGAGATCATTCTCAGTGCCCAGGAAATATGGTGAGAGAAAATGCTCTTGCACTGATGTTTCCTAACAATACAGATTGATAGGTGATACTGGGAGGAAAATCCTGTAGATTTCTCTAACTCCTGTTTTGCAATGTCTCACAGAGAGTCACAAATTAGGGAATAGGAAGAATGCAAAGCAGTCAGGAATGTTTTGCAAAAAGTAATAGAGACCCCAGTATGAACCCTCAATTCTATGGTCAACTAATCTTTGACAAAGCAGGAACGAATGTCCAATGGAAGAAGGACAGTCTCTTCAATCAATGGTGCTGGGAAAACTGGACAGTCACATGCAGAAGAATGAACCTGGACCACTCTCTTACACCATACACAAAGATAAACTCAAAATGGATGAGAGACCTACATGTGATCCAGGAATCCATCAAAATCCTGGAGGAGAATATAGGCAGAGTAACTTCAACATCAGTCACAGCAACTTCTTTCAAGATAAGTCTCTAAAGGCAAGGGAAACAAAAGCAAAAATGAACTTTTGGGACTTCATCAAGATAAAAAGCTTCTGCACAGCAAAGGAAACAGTCAACAAAAGTAAGAGGCAACCCACGGAATGGGAGAAGATATTTGCAAATGAGATTTCAGATAAAGGGCTGGTATTCACGATCTATAAAGCACTTTTCAAACTCAATGTCTCCAAAATATTAATCCAGTCAAAAAATGAGCAGGCGACATGAACAGACATTTCTTCAAAGAAGACATACAAATGGCTAAAAGACACATGAAAAAATGTTCAATATTACTAGCCATCATTGAAATACCAATCAAAACCACAGTGAGATACCACCTTACATCAATCAGAATGGCAAAAATTAACAAGACAGGAAAGAACAAGTGTTGGTGATGATGTGGAGAAAGGGGAACACTCTTACATTGTTGGGAATGCAAGCTGGTACAGCCACTCTGAAAAATAGTATAGAGATTCCTGAAGACATTAAAAGTAGAGCTAACCTACAACCCAGCAATTGCATTACTAGGTATTTATCCTACAGATACAGATGTAGTGAAATAAGGGGCACAGGCACCCCAATGTTCATAGCATTAATGTCTACAATAGCCAAACTGTGGAAGGAGCTTAGATGTCCTTCATCAGATGAATGGATAAAGAAGATATGGTTCACATATATAATGGAATATTACTCAGCCATCAGAAGAGATGAATACCTACCATTTGCAGTGACATGGTTGGAACTGGAAGAGATTATGCTAAGTGAAATAAGTCAAGCTGAGAAAGACAATTATCATATGGTTTCACTCATATGTGGAACATAAGGAATAGCCTGGAGGACTACATGGGAAAGGAGGGAAAATTTGATGGGAAGAAATCAGAGAGGCAGAGAAATTGTGAGATACTCTGGATTCAGGGAAACAAACCAAGGGTTACAGAACGGAGGGGTGGGGTAACTACGTGATGGGTATTAAGGAGGGCATGTGTTGTGATGAGCACTGGGTGTTATATGCAACTAATGAATCCTTGAACACCACATCAAAAACTAATGACGTACTATATGTTGGCTAACTGAACATAATAAAAAACATAATAGAATAAAGCAATGTCTGTATTGTACTGCATCACTTTGCCAATATGGTTGCAATCTTCTTTGTTTTTTTAAGTATTTTTTTAATGACTTCTTTATTTTAGGAGGACTTACAGAAAGGTATACCCAAAATGTTTATTTGTGTTATAACAAAGTCTAAATAAAATACTGTCCATTTCCTAGTGATCAAAATCTAGTAAAACACCTTGAAACATCAACTCCAAATTATCAAGATGAGGAATGACTTAGGGACAAAGGGACAGAGCTGGGGTTGTTAATCAAAAGGGATTTTAGTCTATAGGTAATAATGACTTTAATAATTCATATATTCACAAATTCCTGCTTTTCTTAAAAGTAATAAAAATCATGAAACCCTTCATAAAGGTTTATGCATATTCCCTTCTATTTTTGTCACCAACAAGGGGAAAGGAGAGAATGGTCAACTTCTCTATAACATTTTGTCCAGGCACCTGAAGTACAAGCATTTCTCCCTCCTCTGGGATCAGATAGTTTTTAGTTTTCACTCCTCTGAGTCCTGCTCCTTGACCCTATTAGAGTTATGTATAGTTTTGTTTTTACCCAGAGATTGTAAACTAGCATGTTATCCTCTTTTATATATGCTTTTAAAAACTCATTCATTCTTTCATTCACTCACAGTTATTTTTTTCACTTTCAGAAAAGATTCATTTTAATTGGTTTCAGACTCATTTACCAGTACCTTCTGAATCAGCTCTTAATGCAATAGTCAAAAGAGTGCCTTTCTTTTGTTTGTGAACTGCCTGTTCTAGGAAATAGTCCTTTGTCCTTTGTGAAAATCTCACCACCAACTCTTATTATATTCTATCCATCTAAGTTTGGGTAATTAAATGCACTTATAGTTATTTCTTGGCCTAATGTTACTGCTTCTCCAGACTTTTTAAAAAAATTAACATATTATGTATTATTTGTTTCAGGGATACAGTTCTGTGATTCATCAGTCTTACCCAATTCATAGCACTCACCATAGCACATACCCTCCCCAATGTCCACTCCCCATCATCCCATCCCTCCCACCCCCTTCCTCTCCAGCAACCCTCAGTTTGTTTCCTGAGATTAAGAGTCTCTTATGCTTTGTCTCCCTCTCTCGTTTCGTCTTGTTTCATTTTTCCCCTCCCTTTCCCTATGATCCTGTCTTGTTTCTCAAATTCCTCATATCAGTGTGATCATATAATATTTGCCTTTCTCTGATTGACTCTTTTGCTCAGCATGATACCCTCTAGTTCCATTCACGTTGTTGCAAATGGCAAGATTTCATTTCTTTTGATGGCTTCGTAGTATTATATTGTATATATATACCACATCTTCTTTATCCATTCATCTGTTGATACACGTCTAGTCTCTTTCCACAGTTTGGCTATTGTGGACATTGCTCCTGTAAACATTGGAGTGCAAGTGCCCTTTGGATCCCTACATTTGTACCTTTAGTGTAAATACACAGTAGTACAGTTGTTGGGTTGTAGGGTAGCTCTATTTTCAACTTTTTGAGGAACCTCCATACTGTTTTCCAGAGTGGCTGCACCAGCTTGCATTCTCACCAGCAATGTAGGAGGGGTCCCCTTTCTCTGCATCCTCACCAACATCTGTCTTTTCCTGACTGGTTAATTTTAGCCATTCTGAGTGGTGTGAGGTGGTATCTCACTTCACTCACAGTTTTTATTTAAATTCCAGTTAGTTAATATACAGTGTTATATTAGTGTCAGGTGTACAATATAGTGATTCAATACTTCCACAGAACACCCAGTGTTCATCAGAACTAGAGCACTGCTTCATCCCCTCAGCTATTGAACCCATACCCCAACCCTCTTCCTTTTGGTGACCATCACTTTGATCTCTCTAATTAAGAGTCTGTTTCTTGATTTATCTCTCTCTGTCTTATATTTTTCCCTTTGCTTGTTTGCTTTGTTTCTTAAATTCTGCATGAGTTAACATTATATAGTATTGTTCTTTCTCTGACCGACTTATTTCCCTCAGCATTATACTCTCTAGCTCCATCCATGTCATTGCAAATGGCAAGATTTCACTCCTTTTTATGGGATGAATAATGTTCCATTACACTTTTATATATTCTAAACATATAGTAAATTACCCCATTGAAACTGAAAGCTCAAGAAATATTTATATTTTCTGACTAAGGTAAAGAAAGTAAATAAGTAGCTCAAGATGAGACTTACTAAATTATTTTCTGATATTAATTTCCATGCAATTCCATTTTAAAAGTGGGATTTGGTTCACTTGTAATCCCCGTTCAGTCTAAGCAGTTATCTTCTTTTCTGATCATCTGCTTTTCCTTCATCAGGAAGCCTGGAATGAATGGGGCTGGAATCTGAAGTGTTTTTGCCAACCTCATCAGTACTCTAGGGGGAACTCTAGACCTTAAAAGAAACTAAGACTTTCTGATGGTCCAACTTGAACAGTTAAAGAGAGAACAGAAATCATGTGAGCCAGTCCAATTATAGACAGCAAAGGTAGGGAAGACAGGGGACAGAGTTTGTGTAAAGTTCACCTCAGGTTTTCAGTTCTGCCACTTCATGTCAACTTCAGACATCTGGAGGACATGCCTCTAGAAATCCATCATACAGATAATTCCTCACAGGTACGAGGATAGGATTATTTCTGGGTATTGTGAACCTGGAAACTCAACAGAAAAATCCCATTACCTGTTGTCAATTGTTATGAATAAAATCTCCCAACTTACTGGCTTTGGAACTATCTCAATATCCCAGATATACTACTTTTTCATGTATCTCTGCTGAAAGTGGAGAGAACAAGAATGAAGAGAAGAGGAGAAGGAAGAATAAGGAACACAAAGAGAAGGAAAGGGAGAGAACAACATTGACTTTGAACAGCAACAAGTGGCCCAGTCAGACTTAGCTGTGTGGATGAGAAAGGTCTATGAATTGCACAGGAGAGGTGGAGATGTGAAAGTTATCTCAGAGAGAACAGTATCCTACATCCTATTTTTCACCAAGCAAGAATAATTTTCTATGCAGATGGTGACTCTATGTTTCATTTCTGGAGCTCTCTTAATTTCAGGAAGGTATATTTACTTCTGCAATACACAATGCATGCTATCAGACATTTTTCCCTTATCTGTATTTTTATATAATTGAATTCTCACATTGTCTGTCAGACTATGCAATTAGGGGAATGGTGTCACTCTTCCTTATGATTCTACGAAGTTCTAGGTAAACCCCTAAGCACTGACTCTTCTAGAAATATCATTCACCTTTTCTCATACACAAACTCACAAATCTCTGACAAAGTATTTTAAGAAAAAACCCCAACCATTTATGTTCCTATAATAGAAATATTGCCCCTACCTCCCTGCACTGTGGGCCAGCACAGTTTTGGAGACAGGACTGTGCCCTGTCCTGGGCCACTATGGGTGGAGTCTGGAGTTCTGTGAATGGCAGGGCTGAGGTGTGATTGGTGCTTGGTGGTTCTGTTGAAAGGGATTGACAGTGAGACAGAGTTTCTCTGAATCCAAGACTCCACGCTCTGCACAGTAGGGAGAAGTACCTCATCAAGTAGACAAGGAATCATGAAGAGATACTGGGGAGCTCTCCTGGGGCTCCTGTGCATCCAGGTTTGCTGTGAGTGGGGGCGTTCCTCATGGGTACTCGGGTGGCGTCCACAGCCCACAGCCCACAGTGGTGGGAAGAACTCCAAGAGGGTCCTACAAAATCAGAGCTGTGTTTTAGGATATTTTGCAAGTTTGAAAACTGTATCAGTGACCTCCTGGTGACATCACTTGTGTTTGTTTTTCTCTTTCCACACAGGGGTGAGAGGGAAGAGCAGAGCCCTTCAGCCCTGAGCCTCCAGGAGGGAGCCAGCTCTACTCCCTAGTGCAATTTTTCCCAAACTGTGAACAATGTGCAGTGGTTCCGACAGCACTCCGGGGGCAGCGGTCTCACCCGGCTGTTTTACATAGCTTCAGGGATGCAGCAGAGTGGGAGGTTAAACTGCAGAGTGAATACTAGGGAATGTTCCAGCACCCTCCACATCAGGGCATCCCAACTGGAAGACTCAGCCATGTACCTGTGTGCAGAGCAGGCACAGTGCTCCACGGTGATCTGTAGCCTGCACCCAAACTGCAGCTGGGCCTGCAGCCCTGCTCTTCCCCGGGGTGGGTATTTGCCTCATAGCAGACTTTGCACATGTTCAGACTTTCAGATTTACCTTAGGGCATGTTTTTTCCTCCTAAAATTAGACCCATCAGGGCTGTCCTTTCACTTGGTTTTCTTGCCCTTCTTCTTCTTAGAAAGCCCTTTGCAGGTACAAAGCTCTTTGAAGGAGCTACTGGATCAAGTGACAGAGATGCTCCTATCTAGTGTCCTGGAAAAAGAGATCTCCTGGCAGGTAGCATAAAATGTATATGTACATTACTTAAATGAAAAAGGCTTGAAAAAATAATGCTTTAATTATTCTTTAATTTATAATTATTATTATTGCTTTAGCATTTATTGCTGTGCCATCACTATCTTGAAACTAATATTAGTTTTATCTTTGTACCTGTCTTTTAAACATGAGTCCTATAAGTTGGGGAACAAATACCTAAGCAGAGAGATATGTGGGCAGCAGGACACAGGAAGGAACACATGCACAGTCAAGTTATGGGTCACAGCAGGCTGTGTGTGAGCTGAGCACTTGGCAGGGCCACCTGTGCTGTCTGTGCCTGCTTTGGACTATCTGGGGCTTTGACATGCAACAAAGGGTGTAGTAAATACTGTCAGGAAATTACTACAAAACGAAAGTGTATACCTGGACATTTCAATAAAACAATTTGGCCATTTCTTATGGAACTATGGCCTTCCTGAGTATTTTCACTGAAAGGGTTGAAAACTCTTGTCCACACACAAGTCTCTTCACAGGTGTTTTATAGCTGTTTCATATATAATTACCAGAGCTTGGATGTAGCAGCATGTCCTTCAAGAGATAAATGAATAAATAAATGGTGTTACATCCAAACAATGGAATATGATTTGGTGCTAAAATGATCAGGGCTATGAAGTCATGAAGAGATAGGGGAATCTTATATGCATTTACCAAGTGAAAATAGCCTATCTGAAAAGGCTACATAGGGTATGATTCTGATCCTATGACTTTCTGGAAAAGGCAAAACTATGGAGGGAGTAAAAGATTGTGGTTGCCAAGGATTGAGGGGAAAAGCAGGGATGAAGAGCACGGAGAATACTTAGTGAAGTGAGCCTACTCTCTCCGATACTATAATGGTAGATACATGCCTTATACAATTGTTCACACCCACAGGATGTACAACAGCAAGAAGGAACCCTAGATAAACTGTGGGCTTTGGGTGATATAATGTGGCAGTGTAGGCTCATCCATTGTGAAAGGGTCACGGGAGGTTGATAATGAGAGAGGCTATACCTGTGTGGGGGCAGGAGGTATATTGGAAACCTCAGTACATCTGCGTCATTTTTCTTTGAACCTGGTTGAGATGGTTGAAAAGAAGAAAGTCTTTAAAACATTAAAATCAGAGACATGAAAGTGAAATGTATGAAGAGTTAAAGCATTTTACATACATGATTCCCCTAGAAATATTACCTAATGATATCTTTTCACTGCTTTTTTGCATAAAGATCCCAAATTTTCATTTTGAAATGACTTCAAAAATTGTATATGCATCCCTGGCTGGAAATTCTGAACCTCTAAATTAAAATTTCAAGGAAAAACCCAAAATCCAGAAAGCAATTAGGCTGTTTTAGAGAGAGTACTCTTTGCTTTCCATATTCGTAAGCGCATCCACCTCCTCTAGGGAGGTGGATGCACTCAATTGAGGAGTTTCTTTTTTTCATATAATATGTAAATTATACGAAATAAAAACATATAAGAAATATGTCTCCAGAAGAGCATCCTGCTTGCCCATGGTTGAGCCATGGTACCCCTCGGTCTCACTGCCTGTGAAGGAATTTCAGTCAGTGAATAAAGTCCCGTTTTTTCCAGTGTTAATATCAATTTATTTTCTCCTTGATACATTATTGATGTCATAGGAGAAATGAAAACCAGATAGAATCTCATCCTGTGTCTCTGTTTCTGAAGAGGTTTCAGCCATTGGTTAGGACCAACCTCAGAACCACTAGATCACATGTGGTTGTGCAAAAATGGTCTTGGGGGTCCCTGATGCAGGCAGTTTCACCCCACTCTGACAACAGTCCACATTGCACACAACCAGTTCTTAGTAAATGTTTGCTTTTTATATAGTATGAATGAAATTTAGAGCTGGAAGTATCCTTTAGTCCAATTTAATTTTATACACCAGAGACTACAACCAAGTCGACTGTAAAAAACGATTAGGTAGGGAATGAGCTGGGGGAAGAGAAAGTGGGTTTCCTCTCTTCCTCTTTGACATTCTTGCTCCCGCCTCCTTGTTGTAGGACCATTCTGCTGGGTAAAGAGGACATATCTAATGCAAGCCCAGCCACTTAGATCTCTGCACTTTGAGTCTGAGATAGTTGTGGGTCAATCAATTTGAATGCCTGAATGGAGAGTTCCAATTTGTGTAAGTGTCTGAGACCCTGGGCTGGAAAGGAGACTTGGGCTGAGCCACTGTGTTTCTACCAGCAAACTTACCCATCACTCACTGTTTCTGTAGGAGAAAGCCAGAGGCGATAGTTTCACCTGAACATCTACATGTATTTCTAAGGACGTTCCCCAAGATAGCAAATATATTTATCCCTTGATGGCAGGGTGTGTATAATGAGCATAACTTATACATTGTCTGCAAAATGATCATAGGATTTGGAAGATTTCTCCAGTGCAAAAACCAGGAAGCTCTTAGATGATGTTTTCTAGGCCAATACTTGAAAATAAGTAAAGTAATATTCTGTAAAAACACCGTGGAGTTGGAAATTTTGCCCTAAGGTTGGCCTTCTCTGTGAAACAGTTAGTCCATGGAAGAGACACATTCATATGAATGGTCACATTCAGTTCTGAGAGTCACACCTAAAAATTGCAAAAATTGACCTTCCCACCAGCAGAGGGAACTTCACCCAGAGAAGAAACTGATAAATTTATTTTATGGGGAATGGGGGAGAGAATGGAAGATTCTCAGACTCAAGAAGTTTTCCACACATAAAAACACATTTTGTATATATGCATATATTTATATATTGAATTGATTTTCTTCACCGTAGCTGTCTTTAAATCTTTCATGGGGGAGAGGAGGATGAAAATGAGTTTTACTCTTTGTCCTTTCTCAGATCTAAGAGTAGACTTCACAGAAAAGGGGCTTCTCCTTTTCAAAAATGAGGTAGTCTTGGTTTCCCACAGACCATTTCTCCTGATCAGTTCTTTAAGGCCAGTTTCCGGTTGGTACCATTCCAGGGCATGCACAGTATTTATGCCTCCCTGTTATTCCCCTGCTCCCTTATCACTGAGATTTGGTCCTTTACTTTTGTCACAGTCATCTCAACTGACAAATGATTCCACATTTTGACTGTTGGTATTGTCAGTCCTCTGGGAAGAAATAGCAAATTCATGGGCAAGAGCAAGTAGGAGGAGCAGAGTCTGAGGTAAGAAACATTTGAAATATCAAGTGATCTTCATTCTCTTACTCTAATCCTTGTTTCCATGTTCCTTTTAGAAATAGTTTTCTCCATAGTAGACAACTGAAGACGGTAGATTTGGCAGAAAGGAAAGGTTTTCTATTTTCTTTGTTTAAGGGAGTAATCATGATTCCTTCCTGATTTCAAACATGTATATTGGGCCCATTCTAAAATAAACAACAATTGCATCTACCTCTTTCCAACTTACTAACAGTGACTCAGTGGTGTGCAGGCATGTAAATCTTGATCCCCACATTCTTACAGTACATTTCAACCCTGATCTAAGATATAACTTGCTTGAATGATTGCTGCCTCGATGCATGTGAATCCCTCAGAAGTGCGGGCTAAGAGAAGAGCATTTCCCCAGCGAGTACAGTAGAGATGTGACCACAAGAGAGCAATGCATCTGTGCTGATGGAGAACATGTGGAATTTTCATTTTAGTCCATCTGATAGACTAGACTATGGCAGCAGCAGAGTCTTTTATTAGCTGGTATACAATGTGGGAAGTTACCCTGTTAGAGGAAAGAAGGGATGGCTTGTTAAGAGAGGAAGCTGAGCTGGTTGGAGGTTGCAATTCTGAACTTGAGGTTAACTGGGAGGAACCATGAAGACATCCTCGGGAGCTTTAATCATATTCTCCTGGCTGCAGCTGAACTGTGAGTTGAGTGTTTATGGGCAACAGATTATATTAGTGGATATTCTCCAGAATTCAAGACTGGCTTTATTCAGGTTTCCTCCACTTAGTGTAGCAAAAGAGAATTCTGAAGCATAATAACATGGAATCTCTTCTCCTTTTTCTGACCTTTTCCTTATGCACAGGGTTCAGCCTGGGAGAGAATGTGGAGCAGCATCCTTCTACCCTGAGTGCCCAGGAGGGAAACAGCTCTGTTATCAGCTGCAGTTATTCAGACAGTAACTCAGACTACTTCCCCTGGTATAAGCAAGAACTTGGAAAAGGTCCCCAGCTCTTTATAGACATTCATTCAACCATGGCCAGAAAAGAAGACCAAAGACTCACTGTCTCATTGAATAGGACGGCCAAACATCTCTCCCTGCATATCAGAGACACCCATCCTGAAGACTCAGCTGTGTACTTCTGCGCAGCAAGCACACATTGCTTCCCAGGCACCTGCTGCCTGCACTCAAACCTGGAACTGGGGCAGTCCCCTATCCTATGACACAGACCTTCCAGGATAGCTTTTGTGCTGTTGTCTGTCTATAGGTGGAAGCTAATATGTTAGACTATTAGGATGGAGATGACCCAAACAGGGTAAAAACACTTTATTGGATGATTCTTGTTTTTTTTTTTTTTTTATTATTGATGTGATTTAATAATGTTTTATTTTGAAATTCAGGTCTTCAAGATGACTTTACATTTGTTCTTCTGACTCTATCCTATAAATATCCACTTAGTACTGATATTACAGTCCTTATTATGGATGGGCATTTACACATTGCATTTCAAAAGTAGCAATAATGAATTTTGTGATTCTAAAACATTACATGCCAAACATGGAAATATGGAAAATAGAAAAATGAAAGTGATCATTCTGTAATCACATAATATTGTAGATATTCCTTTTAGTCTCTAAGAATTCTTATTATAATGAGGATCATGAAATTTTCACCTTGTGTATTTCCATTTTAACCTTCCCTTCTTCACTAATTCTTTCCCTCAAACATCTGCTTTTTAAAAATGTTAATTTTGGTGGGGAGGTGTCAAGATGGTGGAGAAGTAGCAGGCTGAGTTGACATCATGTAGCAGGAGATCAGCTAGATAGTTTATCAAACAAGTCCGAACACCTACAATTCCAACAGGAGATTGAAGAACAGCAGCAATTCTAGAAACAGAAAATCGACCACTTGCTGAAAGGTATGACCTGCGGAGAAGTGAATCCAAAGCGACAGGAAGATAGACCATGGGGGGAGGGGCTGTCTCCTGGCAAGCAGCAGAGCAATGGAGCTCAAAATCAGAACTTTTAAAAGTCTGCTCCACTGAGGGACATTGCTCCAGAGGCTAAGCCAGGGTGAAGCCCATGTGGGGACAGCATGATCTCAGGTCCCATGGGGTCACAGTAGGATCGGGGGTGTCTGAGTGTCGCGGAGCTCACAGGTATTAGAGCAGGGAAGCCAGCTACAGAGATGGAGCTGCGGAGTGAGCTCTCAATTTGGGATTACCTTAAGCTGGGATCTGGGTCACAGTCAGGCCACTGCTCTGTGAGCAGAGAGCCCACAAGATCCAGGGAGATCCCCTTGGAAGAGTGCAGGGATCTGCTGATATGGGAGACTCCAGATAGGGCTGTGTGCCAGAGATAGAGATGCTTGGTCACAGGCTGGGTGAGCTCAGAGTGTGGCCAAGGAGATGGAAATGATTGAGCTCTTTTCTTGGAAGGTGCACTGAGGAGTGGGGCCCCCAGCTCTCAGCTCCTCCAGGCCAGAGATTGGGAAGCTGCCATTTTGATTCCCATCCTCCAGAGCTCTACAGAAAGCGTTCAGGGAGCCATCAGGGAGATTCAAATTAAAACCACATTGAGATATCACCTTACACCAGTTAGAATGGCCAAAATTAACAAGACAGGAAACAACATGTGTTGGAGGGGATGTGGAGAAAGGGGAACCCTCTTCCACTGTTGGTGGGAATGCAAGTTGGTGCAGCCGCTTTGGAGAACAGTGTGGAGATTCCTCAAGAAATTAAAAATAGAACTTCCCTATGACCCTGCAATTGCACTACTGGGTATTTACCCCAAAGATACAGATGTAGTGAAAAGAAGGGCCATCTGTACCCCCAATGTTCATAGCAGCAATGGCCACGGTCGCCAAACTGTGGAAGGAACCAAGATGCCCTTCAACGGACGATTGGATAAGGAAGGTGTGGTCCATATACACTATGGAGTATTATGCCTCCATCAGAAAGGATGAATACCCAACTTTTGTAGCAACATGGACGGGACTGGAAGAGATTATGCTGAGTGAAATAAGTCAAGCAGAGAGAGTCAATTATCATATGGTTTCACTTATTTGTGGAGCATAACAAATAGCATGGAGGACATGGGAAGTTAGGAGAAGGGAGTTGGGGGAAATTGGAAGGGGAGGTGAACAATGAGAGACTATGGACTCTGAAAAACAATCTGAAGAGTTTGAAGAGGTCGGTGGGTGGGAGGTTGGGGGAACCAGGTGGTGGGTATTAGAGAGGGCACGGATTGCATGGAGCACTTGGTGTGGTACAAAAACAATGAATAGTGTTATGCTGAAAATAAATTTTAAAACAATGATTTAAAAAAAAAAAAAAAAAAAAGCTCATGAAAGTGAAACCAAGCCAGAGCGGATTACTTAGCCAGGCCACTGGTAAGGGCAGTGCAATTCCGCCTTAGGCAAAGACACTTGAGAATCACTACAACAGGCCCCTCCCCCAGAAGATCAACAAGAAATCCAGCCAAGACCGAGTTCACTTACCAAGGACAACAGCAGAATTCCAGAGGAGAGGAAAGCAAAGTATGGAATTCAAAGCTTTCTCCCCATGATTCTTTAGTCTTGCAAAGTTAATTAAAAAAAAAAAATTTTTTTCTTATGCTAAATTTTTTAAAACTTTTACTCTTTCCTCTTTTAACGTTCTTTTAACTAGTTTATCTTAACAATAACTTTCATAAAAAAATCTTTTTGAACCTTCATTATTATAGTCATATTTTATCCTTCATTGTATCTAACTTTATTTTTTGTATACACATAGGGTTTTTTCTTCTAAAAAAAATTTGGGATAGAGCTTCTTCTAATAGATCAAAATATACCCTAGATTTAGCACAGGGCATTGTTCTAGTCTCCAGCCTGAGTAAGTTCTCTTCACTTTCTTTTTTTTTATTCTCCCAACCAACTTATCAACTCATCTTTTAGAAAATAAAATTTTTTTTCATCTTTATACTCATATCCTATACCTTTATCATGTTTACCCTTATTTTGTGTATATATATATATATTTGTGTATATATATAAATATATATACTTATATTTATATATATTAATAAGTATATATAAAAATATATTTTATATATAAAATATATATTTATTTACATATTTATTATATATTATATATAATATACACACAATACACAATAAATATATATATGATATATTTATTCCTAAAATTTTATTTATTTCTTTAAAATTTTGGGAGGTAGTTTATTCTAAGAGACCAAAATACTCCCAAAATTAAGTAGGTGATTCTGTCCTATTCACTGGTCTAATATATATATTTTCTTTTTTATATTTTTTCTTTATTTTTCTTTTTTAATTTTTTTTCTGAACTTCTTTTTACTCCCTATCTTTCCCCCACAATTTGGGGTCTCTTCTATTTGGTTAAAGAACATTTTCCTGGGGTCTTTGCCACCCATTTAGTATTTTATTCGCTCCTTCATATATATATATTTAAATTCTTTTCAGTGTAACAGAATTCATTGTTTATGCACCACACCCAGTGCTCCATGCAATATGTGCCCTCCATAGTACCCACCACATGGCTCCCCAGACCTTCCACTCCCCGCCCCTTCAAAACCCTCAAATTGTTTTTCATAGTCCATAGTCTCTCATGGTTCATCTCCCCTTCCAATTTCCCTCAACTCCCTTCTCCTCTACATCTCCCCATGTCCTCTATATTATTTGTTATGCTCCACAAATAAGTGACACCATATGATAATTGACTCTCTCTGCTTGACTTATTTCACTCAGCATAATCTCTTCCAGTCCCGTCCATGTTGCTACAAAAGTTGGGTATTCATCCTTTCTGATGGAGGCATAATACTCCATAGTGTATATGGACCACACCTTCCTTATCCAATCGTCCGTTGAAGGGCATCTTGGTTCCTTCCACAGTTTGGCGACCGTGGCCATTGCTGCTATGAACATTGGGGTACAGATGGCCCTTCTTTTCACTACATCTGTATCTTTGGGGTAAATACTCAGGAGTGCAAATGCAGGGCCATAGGGAAGCTCTATTTTTAATTTCTTGAGGAATCTCCACACTGTTCTCCAAAGTGGCTACACCAACTTGCATTCCCACCAACAGTGGAAGAGGGTTCCCCTTTCTCCACATCCTCTCCAACACACGTTGTTTCCTGTCTTGCTAATTTTGGCCATTCTAACTGGTGTAAGGTGGTATCTCAATGTGGTTTTGATTTGAATCTCCCTGATGGCTAGTGATGATGAACATTTTTTCATGTGTCTGATAGCCATTTGTATGTCTTCATTGGAGAAGTGTCTGTTCATGTCTTCTGGCCATTTTTTGACATGATTATCTGTTTTGTGTGTGTTGAGTTTGAGAAGTTCTTTGTAGATCCTGGATATCAACCTTTTGTCTGTACTATCATTTGTGAATATCTTCTCCCATTCCGTGGGTTGCCTCTTTGTTTTATTGACTGTTTCCTTTGCTGTGCAGAAGCTTTTGATCTTGATGAAGTCCCAAAAGTTCATTTTCACTTTTCTTTCCTTTGCCTTTGGAGACATATCTTGAAAGAAGTTGCTGTGGTTGATTTCAAAGAGGTTACTACCTATGTTCTCCTCTAGGATTCTGATGTTTTCCTGTCTCATGTTGAGGTCTTTTATTCATTTTGAGTTTATCTTTGTGTACAGTGTAAGAGAATGGTCGAGTTTCATTCTTCTACATATAGCTGTCCAATTTTCCCAGCACCATTTCCTTCATATATTCTTATCTGGATAAAATGACAAAGTGGAAAAACTCACCACACACACACACACACACACACACACACACACACACAAAGAACAAGAGGCAATACCAAATGCTAGGGACATAATCAATATGGATATTGGTAATATGTTAGATCTAGAGTTCAGAATGACAATTCTCAAGGTGCTAGATGGGCTTAAAAAATACATGGAAGATATTAGAGAAACATTGGAGAATTAAAAGCACTTTCTGGAGGAAGAAAAAGAACTAAAATCTAACCAAGTTGAAATCAAAAAAGCCATTAATGAGGTGCAATAAAAAATGGAGGATCTTACTCTTAGGATAAATGAGGCAGAAGAGAGAATTAGTGATGTAGAAGACCAAATGACAGAGAATAAAGAAGCTGAGCAAAAGAGAGACAAACAACTACTGGACTACGAGGGGAGAATTTGAGAGATAAGTGATACCATAAGACGACACAGCATTAGAATAATTGGATTTCCAGAAGAAGAAGAAAGAGAGAGGGGAGCAGAGAGAATTATTGTAGAGAATTTCCCTAATATGGCAAAGGGCACAAGAGAATTTCCCTAATATTGCAAAAAAAATCATCAAAATCCAGGAGGCACAGAGATCCCCCTCAAAATCAATAAGAATATGTCCACACCCCATCATCTAATAGTAAAATTTACAAGTCTCACTGACAGAGAGAAAAACCTGACAGCAGCCTGGGACAAGAAGTCTGTAACATACAATGGTAAAAATATTAGATTGGCAGCAGACTTATCCACAGAGTCCTGGCAGGCCAGAAAGAACTGGCATGATATAGTCAGAAGAGCACTAAATGAGAAAAATATGCAGCCAAGGATATTATATCCAGGTATATCTATCATTGAAAAATAGAAGGAGAGATAAAAAGCTTCCAGGACAAACAAAAACTAAAAGAACTTGTAAACACCAAACCAACTCTACAGGAATATTGAAAGGGGTCCTCTAAGCAAAGAGAAAGGCTAAAAGTAGTGGACCAGAGAGGAACAGAGACAATATACAGTAATATTCACCTTATAGGCAATACAATGGCACTAAATTCATATCTCTCAATAGTTACCTTGAATGAAAATGGGCTAAATACCCCAATCAAAAGACACAGGGTATCAGAATGGATAAAAAAAACAAAACCCATCAATACGCTGTCTATAAGAAACTCATTTTAGACCCAAAGACACCTCCAGATTTAAAGTGAGGGGGTGGAAAACAATTTACCATGTTAATGGACATCAAAAGAAAGCTGGGGTGGCAATCCTTATATCAGATCAATTAGATTTTAAGCCAAAGACTATAAGAGATCAAGGACACTATATCATACTGAAAGAGTCTATCCAAGTGGAAGATCTAACAATTTTAAATATCTATGCCCCTAACATGGGAGCAGCCAACTATATAAGCCAATTAATAACAAAATTAAAGAAACACATCGACAATGATACAATAATAGTAGGGACTTTAACACTCCCCTCACTAAAATGGACAGATCATCCAAGCAAAAGATCAACAAAGAAATAAAGGCCTTAAATGACACACTGAACCAGATGGACATCACAGATATATTCAGAATATTCCATCCCAAAGCAATAGCATACACATTTTTCTCTAATGAACATGGAACATTCTCCAGAATAGATAACATCCTGGGTCATAAATCAAGTCTCAACTGGTATCAAAAGATTGGGATCATTCCCTGCATATTGTCAGACCACAATGCATTGAAGCTAGAACTCAGTCACAAGAGGAAATTTGGAAAGAACCCAAATACATGGAGACTAAAGAGCATCCTTCTAAGAATGAATGGGTCAACCAGGAAATTAAAGAAGAATTGAAAAATTCACAGAAACACGTGATAATGAAAACACAACAGTTCAAACACAACAGTTCAAAACACAACAGTTCACAACACAACACAGTTCAAACACAACAGTTCAAAATCTGTGGGACACAAAAAAGCCAGTCCTGAGAGGAAAATATATAGTGATACAAGCCTTTCTCAAGAAATAAGAAAGGTCTCAAATACACAACCTAACCGTACACCTAAAGGAGCTAGAGAAAGAACAACAAAGAAAGCCTAAACCCATTAGGAGAAGAGAAACAATAAAGATCAGAGCAGAAATCAATGAAATAGAAACCAAAAAAATCCAATAGAACAAATCAATGAAACTAGGAGCTGGTTCTTTGAAAGAATTAATAAGATTGATAAACCCCTGGCCAGACTTACCAAAAAGAAAAGAGAAAGGACAGAAATAAATAAAATCATGAATGAAAGAAGAGAGATCACAACCAACACCAGAGAAATACAAACAATTGCAAGAACATATTATGAGGAACTATAGGCCAGCAAATTTTACAATCTGGAAGAAATGGATGCATTCCTAGAGACATATAAACTACACAACTGAACCAGGAAGAAAGAGAAAACCTGAACAGACCCAAAACCAGTAAGGAGATTGAAGCAGTCATCAAAAATCTCCCAACAAACAAGAGCCCAGGGCCAGACAGCTTCCCAGGGGAATTCTACCAAACATATAAGGAAGAATTAATACCTATTCTCCTGAAACTGTTCCAAAAAATAGAAATGGAAGGAAAACTTCCAAACTCATTTTATGAGGCCAGCATCACCTTGATCCCAAAACCAGACAAGGATCCCATCAAAAAAGAGAATTACAGACCAATATCCTTGATGAACAGAGATGCAAAAATACTCACAAAAATACTAACTAGTAGGATCTAACAGTACATTAAAAGGATTATTCACCACGACCAAGTCAGATTTATTCCAGGGCTGCAAGGTTAGTTCAACATCCACAAATCAATCAATGTGATACAATACATTAATAAACAAAAGAACAAGAACCACATGATACTCTCAATAGATGCTGAAAAAGCATTTGACAACGTACAGCATCCTTTCCTGATCAAAACTCTTCAAAGTATAGGGATAGAGGGTACTTACCTCAATATCATCAAAGCCATCTATGAAAAACCCACCATGAATATCATTCTCAATGGAGAAAAACTGAGATCTTTGCTGCTCAGGTCAGGAACATGGCAGGGCTGTCCATTATCACCACTGCTATTCAACATAGTACTAGAGGTCCTAGCCTCAGCAATCAGACAACAAAAAGAAATTAAAGGCATCAAAATAGGCAAAGAAGAAGTCAAACTATCACTCTTTGCAGATGATATGATACTATATATGGAAAACCCAAAAGACTCCACTCCAAATCTGCTAGAACTTGTACAGGAATTTAGTAAAGTGTCAGGATATAAAATCAATGCACAGAAATCAGTTGCATTAATTTACACCAACAACAAGACAGAAGAAAGAGAAGTTAAGGAGTCAATCCCATTTACAATGGCATCCAAAACCATCAGATACCTAGGGATAAACCTAACCAAAGAGGCAAAGAATCTATACTCAGAAAAATATAAAGTATTCATGAAAGAAATTAGGGAAGACACAAAGAAATGGAAAAATGTTCCATGTTCATGGTTTGGAAGAACAAATATTGTGAAAATGTCTATGCTACCTAAAGCAATCTATACATTTAATGCTATTCCTACCAAAATCCCATCAATTTTTTTCAAAGGAATGGAACAAATAATCCTAAGATTTATATGGAACAAGAAAAGGCCTCGAATAGCCAGAGGAATGTTGAAAAAGAAAGCCAAAGTTGGTGGCATCACAATTCCAGACTTAAAGCTCTATTACAAAGCTGTCATCATCAAGACAGTATGGTACTGGCACCAAAACAGACACACAGATCAACGGAACAGAATAGAGAGTCCATAAATAGACCTTCAACTCTATGGTGAACTAATCTTCAGCAAAGCAGGAACGAATGTCCAATAGAATAAAGACAGTCTCTTCAACAAATGGTATTGGGAAAATTGGATAGCCAGATGCAGAAAAATGAAACTGGACCATTTCCTTACACCACACACAAAAATAGACTCAAAATGGATGAAGGACCTCCATGTGAGAAAAGAATCCGTCAAAAATCCTTGAGGAGAACACAGGCAGCAACCTCTTCTACCTCAGCCACAGTGTCTTCTTTCTAGGAACATCGCCAAATGCAAGGGAAGCAAGGGCAAAAATGAGCTATTGGGACTTCATCAAGATCAAAAGCTTTTGCACAGCAAAGGAAACAGTTAACAAAGTCAAAATACAACCAATAGAATGGAGAAGATATTTGCAAATGACATATCAGATAAAGGGCTTGTATCCAAAATCTATAAAGAACATATGAAACTCAACACCCAAAGAACAAATAATCCAATCAAGAAATGGGCAGAGGACATGAACAGACCTTTCTGCAAAGAAGACATCCAGATGGCCAACAGACACATGAAAAAGTGCTCCACATCACTCGGCATCAGGGAAATACACATCAAAACCACAATGAGATACCACCTCACACTAGACAATTAGCTAAAATTAAGTCAGGAAATGACAGATGCTGGCAAGGATCTGGAGAAAGGGGAACCCTCTTACGCTGTTGGTGGGAATGCAAGCTGTTGCAACCACTCTGGAAAATAGCATGGAGTTTTCTCAAAAAGTTGAAAATAGAGCTACCCTATGACCCAGCAATCACACCACTGGCAATTTACACTAAAGATACAAATGTAGTGATCCAAAGGGTCATATGCACCCAGATGTTCATAGCACCAATGTCCACAATAGGCAAGCTATGGAAAGAACCTAGATGTCCATCAACAGATGAATGGATAAAGAAGAGGTAGTCTATATATACAATGGAATAACATGCAGCCATCAGAAGAAATGAAATATTGCCATTTGCGACCACATGGATGGAACTAGAGGGTATTATGCTGAGCGAAATAAGTCAATCAGAGAAAGGCAATTATCCTATGATCTCCCTGATATGAGGAAGTTGAGAGACAACGTAGGGGGTTTGGGGGGTAGGAAAAGAATAAATGAAACAAGATGGGATCGGGAGGGAGACAAACCATGAGACTCTTAATCTCACAAAACAAACTGAGGGTTGCCGGGGCAAGGTGGGTAGGGAGAGGGTGGTTGGTGACGGACATTGGGGAAGGTATGTGCTACGAAGTGTGTAAACCTGGCCATTCACAGACCTGTACCCCTGGGCTAATAATGCTTTATGTGTTAATTAAAAAATAAAAAATTCTTAAAAAGTTGATTTTTAAGTTTTCACTTAATTAGTGCATTATAATAACTCTGTGAGGTACTTAATTAAATACAGTTTCATTTAATTTTATTACTCTGTATTTAAGACAAAATTTGACCACCATTTCTATGTGCTTTGATCACTTTCTTGTTCAGGAATTAGGTCATAGGTTTTCCTTTGGAGCCTAGGGCTGGTATGTACTATTTGTGTGTTTGAGGGAAATCAAGATAGGGAGTGATTTGACAATGTGAGCTTCAGATAAATCTCAGAAATATATTTTCATTTGCAAAATTCTGTATCTGTTCACAATAATTGCCTCATACAATTTAGGAGACAGAATTTTGTATTTCATTCATTTGTATACTTTATGTACCTAGGAAAACTTTTCCACATAATTGATTATCAGTAGATGTTAACGAAAGAAGGAAAGGACAATTCTGTTACTGACTCATAATTTTAATTTAAGGTTTCTGTTTGAATTATATTTACAAATTGATTTGTGAAAAATAAAAGTCCTTAAAGTGCATATGTAAATATTTGATTGCAAACACACTGTTTCTTTCCATTTTTATGTCTCTCTTTCTTAATGATGCTCTGTTGTTAGAAGATTATTCAATTTATTCTTAAACTTGTAATTTTTTGTTATCATAATGAAAGCCTTTATTTCTGAGATATATGGGAAAATTTTTGTATGCATGTGTCAGCCACCTTACTATTAGTAGATTGCACAAAGGCATTTGGACTAATGGCTAATGTAGAGATGATGTGCTACAAACCTCCCTCCGCATGTTCATGTTCAACTGAATTAAATAATATTAACCACAACCTTTATTTTTTTAATTTCTTTTCAGTGTAACAGTATTCATTGTTTTTTGCACCACACCCAGTGCTCCATGCAATACATGCCCTCCCTAATACCTACCACCTGGCTTCCCCAACCTCCCACCCCCCTGCCCCTTCAAAACCCTCAGATCCACAACCTTTATTTAAAAGAAATAATTCTCTAGTGCTGCAGATAAATCAATGGAATGAAGCAAACTGAGTAAATATTTCATTCTCTCATTCTCCCACCCCTGCTCAAGGGTAGTAGGCTCCTTTCAAGGTCCCTCCAAGTCTTCCTAACTAACGATGGATATATTGGTAATTGGTAGGGTGACAGTGGTTCCTCTTAGCTGAGCTATGGTTGCTAGGTATTTGGTAATTGGCTTTCTCTTAATGGGGAAGTCCTCAGATTAAATTCAGCTTATCACATCTGACCAAAGGAGGTTGAAACTGTAGCCCAACACGTCAATGGGCTTGATTCTTTCCCTCCTTATACTGCCAGCTCCTGAGCAGTAGAAGGAAGACAACTCCTGGTTGGTGCCTTTCCTCCAAGCCCGATAATGGAGTCAGAAGGAAGTTTGCTTCTATATTATTCATTTGTTTCCTCTTAAATCGATTAGAAGCATGAGAGAGGGTGCAGTTCCTACAGGTTTGAATGCTTGATCAGCCTGAGGTGAGAATTGATGGAGTGGAAGAAAACAAGTGTTTTAGCCTGAGTGTGCACTGAGTCTCAGATCCAGACACATTCAGGCTTTAAATGTTTACTTCAGCATAGTTGGCTTTTTCCTACATCATGGAACAAGGAAGTACAGACTTTTAGGGCTTCTCTTGATCCTGTGAAGCCAGACTCAGTGCTGAGAGTCTCCTATTTGTTTGCTTTCTCTAGGATGGTGCTGACTGAATTTATGTGATTTCTCCCAGTCTGGCAGAGTGGGGCAGCCTTCTGCACAAGCTCACTAGCCCCCTCACTAGCTCCAAAAGCTCACTGTTGTTGTCCCCCTGTGTGCACTGGTGGGAGATTACTGGGTGGGATAATGTATGGGGAGAGACTGAGTGTTGTGTGTGCTCATGGACCATTTGTGGGAATCGGCAGACAAGCCATCTCCAGTTGCTCAGGGACAGATTCCATTTTATTTTATTTTATTATGTTATGTTAGTCACCGTAGAGTACACCATTAGTTTTTGATGTAGTGTTCCATGAGTCATTGTTTGCATATAACATCCAATATTCTATGCAGTACCTGCCCTTCTTAATGCCCATCACTGGGCTAACCCATTTCCCCACCTCCTCCCATCTGAAACCCTCCATTTGTTTCCCTTAGTCCATAGGCTCTCGTGGTTGGTGTCCCTCTCTGACTCCCACCCCTTTATTTTTCCCTTCCTTCTCCTAATGTCCTCCATGCTATTCCTTATGTTCCACATATGAGTGAAACCATATGATAATTGTCTTTCTCTGTTTGACTTATTTCGTTTAGCATAATCCCCTCCAGTTCCATCCATGTGAATGGAAATGGTGGGTATTCATCCTTTCTGATGACTGAGTAATAGTCCATTGTGTATATGGACCACATCTTCTTTATCCATTCATCTGTTGAAGGTCTTCACTGTTCCTTCCATATTTCAGCTTGTGTATATTGCTGCTATGAACACTGCTGTGCATGTGACCCTTCTTTTCACTACATCTGTATCTTTGGGGTAAATACTCAGGAGTGCCATTGGTGGGTCATAGGGTAGCTCTATTTGTAACTTTTTGAGGAACCTCCACACTGTTTTCCAAAGTGGCTGTACCAACTTGCCTTCCCACCAACAGTGTAAGAGGGTTACCCTTTCTTCACATCCTCTCCAGCATTTGTTGTTTCTTGCCTCGTCAATTTTTGCCATTCTAACTGATGTAAGGTGGTATCTCATTGTGGTTTTGATTTGAATTTTCCTGATGGCTAATGATGTCAAACATTTTTTCCATGTGTTTGTTAGCCATTTGTATGTCTTCTTTGGAGAGTGTCTGTTCATGCCATCTGCTCATGGACAGATTCCTATTGGAGGTTGTGCGGTGATTTGTAAGGTCCATGTTGTTTTACTGCCCTCCAGGAGCCCTGGGTGCTGTTCTGCTATGTGCACCCCACTCACCAGTGAGCAGTACACCTCAGTGTTCTGGATGGGTATAGAAAGAAGGATCTCTTTGGCAGCATGCTCTGGAGCTTGGGGAGCCCTGTGCTCATTCAGATGTTCTCATTTCTCTCCATTGGGGAAATCACAGGGTGGAAGGTGTGTCTTGGCTCAGAGTTGTGCCACATGGGCAGGGACGAGGAGGGTAAAGCAAATTGTTTGTTGTGCCCTCCACTATCTGTCAAGATCAGACTAGTTTGGCCCCACAATGTGTTATGCCTTTTCTGCTGAACTTTTTCATAGACACTTTCTTTAGTTTAGTGTATGATTGTGAAGCTCAGTGGATTTTTTTGGGGGGGTAGGGAGAGAATAGAAAATTCCTATTTTGCCATTTTCATCTAGGTGTTTAAATTATTTAATTAATTAATTAATTAAAAATACATCAATTGAAGTGTTTTTCTTTTTTTAAAGATTCTATTTATTTATTTGAGTGAAAGGGAGAGAGAGAGAAAGAGAGAGAGAGGGAGAGTGGAGGAGCTGGGGTGAGGGGCAGAGTGAGAGGAAGAAGTGGGCTCTCCGATGAGCAGGAAGCCAGTGCGGGCTTCATTCCTAGGATCTGGGATTATGACCTAAGCCAAAGGCAGTCACTTAACCAACTGAACCACCCAGGTGTCCCTAAAGTTTTAATTTTAAAAGAATTATATGGAAAAGTGACTTTCTTTGGTGTATAGGTCTCTGAATTTTGAATATTAGTACACTGTATAGATCCTCATCTATAAGGATTAGTACATTGTAAAGATCCTCATCTGTATATAACCATCATAAGATCATGATACCAAATAGTTTACTCTCCAAAAGGACGTTGTGCTATTCTTTTGCCATTACACAACTCCATATTCCCAAATCCTTACAAATATTGTCCTATTCTTATTTTTGTGTTTTAAAAATGTCATATTGATTGGAGCATGCAACACATGAGCTTTTGAGAACTGTGTGTTTTGATGGGAAGAAGCACATGCCACAGGCACACACATGACCTCACCTCTGTCACCAGTCTCAGTGTTTCCTACCCACAAAGTTTTGAAATTTGAAGTTATTTTCATTGGAACAAGCTCATCATTACAAGTGTTTGAATTCCTTTAGAGACTTGATTTATAGTTCTGCAAAATGTATTTGGCAATTGATAATGCAGAATTGGTGTTGAAGCGTAGTTCATCTCTCATAATCAAGTTGAGTCAAATTCTGTACACAAGTTGAGTTGTACAAACTCCATTCTAAATTTTTATCAATAGAAACTTTCTCACATTTTAGGGGTAATCTAACGGATGAAGATTCACTGAAGCAGTAGCATGAGGGTATGGTTATTATTTGGCTTTTCTAGGAGTTGATGTGAATAACATATGCAATAATTCTTTTTTTAACTTTTCCTTTTGTCAATTAATTAATTATTTGGTTGATTAATTATTTTATTAACTTATAATGTACTATTTGCCCCAGGGTTACAGGTCTGTGAATTGTCAGGCTTACACACTTCACAGCACTCACCATAGCACATACCCTCCCCAATGTCCAGAACCCAACTACCCTCTCCATACCCCCCTCCCCCCAACAATCCTCAGTGTGTTTTGTGAGATCAAGAGTCTCTTATGGTTTGTCTCCCTCCCGATCCCATCTTGTTTCATTTTATCCTTCCCTACGCCCCAAATCCCCCACTTTGCCTCTGAAATTCCTCATATCAGGGAGATCATATGATAATTTTCTTTCCCTGATTGACTTATTTCACTCAGCATAGTACCCTTTAGTTCCATCCACGTCGTTGCAATGGCAAGATTTCATTTCTTTTAATGGCTGCATAGTATTCCATTTATATACATACCACATCTTCTTTATCCATTCATCTGTTGGTGGACATCTAGGTTCTTTCCACAGTTTGACTATTGTGGACATTGCCTATAAACATTCGGGGGCATGTGCCCCTTTGGATCATTACATTAGTATCTTTAGGGTCAAAACCCAGCAGTGCAATTGCTGGGTCGTAGGGTAGCTCTATTTTCAGCTTTTTTAGGAACCTCCATGCTGTTTCCCAGAATGGCTGCACCAGCTTGTATTCCCACCAACAGTGTAGGAGGGTTCCCCTTTCTCTGCATCCTCACCAGCATCTGTTGTTTCCTGATGTGTTTATTTTAGCCATTCTATTTGGTGTGGTTTTGATTTGTACTTTCCTGATGTCAAGTGATGTGGAGCACTGTTTCATGTATCTGTTGGCCTTATCCAATAATTCTTGAGCATTTTTGCACTAGCAATGTCTGTGCAGAACTATAACACCAGGGTGGGTATTGTCTCAAATAAAGACTATACCTGTGCAATTTATTTTAACAGTGAGAAAACATTCAGGATAACCAGAAATATCTATGATTTTACCATTAAAGTGAGAAAATATGTCTAAAAGATGAAAATAACCTCAAAAGGATACAAAGGAAAGTATTAAAATTGGTGGTTCCTAATATCTAGGAGAATTCTTTCCTTCTTTTCTTTAACCTTAACTTTTATTCAGTTTGTATTTTTTTATTGTGTTATGTTGGTCACCATACAATACATCATTGGTTTTTGGGACTTCATCAAGATAAAGAGCTTCTGCACAGCAAAGGAAACAGTCAACAAAACAAGGAGCCTGGTGGTGAGAATTCTTTTCTAATCATCTTAGATGGAGCTTTCTGTCATACAGTTACATGTTTTTTTCCTAGGATATTATGTGTACAGTCGTCGTGGACTGTCTGCTTCCGCTGATTCTCCAGAGAACCTCAGTTTAAGATCTCTAATATGAGTAAATTTTCCAATTTCTGTCAGTGAAGAATGTAGGTTGTCATATTATTTGATAAACGTAACCAAGGAACCATTTCCTCTACTTTATCTGCTGAATTAGTAATAAATTGTACATATGAGGTTATTTCACAATTCTCAATGACAGTTTTTTTCTGGGATTTTGTTCAGGGCACCAAAGGCTTAGGTCATGTAATGGTGATGAAATGAATGTCCACAGAGCAGCTTGTACCTGTGAGGAAAGGAAGAATGTCAAAGCTTTCCTTATCTAGTTCAATAGCTTGGGAAGGCTGGAATGGGTATGGTTTGGGACATCTGAGTTATGTGGGCTACAGTGACCAGTTCAAAGTGAGACATCCTAGGACTTTGTAAGGGAAGATAGAGGGCCACAAAGGCTAAGGCTGTACCAGACTACAGTAGTTCAAGGGTAACTGCTACAGTAACTCATTTCGGTTTAACATTGCATTTGTTGTTTCCACTTTTCCACAGTATCTGGGTGTGATCAGAGAAGAGAAGTTTCTATGTGAGTCCTATCTTTACCTAACTTTCCCAGAGAAATTTTCTCTGCCCTCTAGAGAGTATTTGAAATGGTATAGGCATTAAACACAAAATTCAATTGATATTTGACTCTTAAAAATATTTATTTACTTGACAGAGAGAGAGAGAGCGAGCGAGCACAAGCACGGGAGTGGCAGCCAGAGGGAATAAAAGAGGGTCCTCTCTGAGCAGCATGCGGGACTTGATCCCAGGACCTCAGGATCAGGACCTGAGGTGAAGGCAGATGCTCAACCAACTGAGCTACCCAGGCACCCCTGATATTTGACTCTTGTGATTGCTGTGGCTTTCAGGAAAGAGAATGGTTCAATCCATGTAGAAAATGAAATACTATTACCCATCCACACTCTTAGCTCATGCATGGAATGCAACTGTGTTAAATCCCTTTGGAGATACTCAAATGTTTCCTTAGGACAGTATTTAAGAGCATATCCCATCTTTCCAGATTTTTTGGGATTTCATTCCCAGAAAGGCATGGAGACCCCCATAGTCTGCCATCCTAGAAAAGTCTCCCCACTAGTGTTTGGTTTAATGTTGCATCCATTATATTCCCAGTGTGAAGTGTTGTCTCTGGTGGATTGTAGCAAGTGTTCATTGGTATCATTTGGCTGCACCAGGCAGCTGTCCTGGCTTTGCTACATCTTGTTCTCATGGATCATCAAATCAATCATTCATAGTGATTACAAAATTTAGTGCCAAATTTTTTGCAACCAAGATAGAATTAATTGAACTTTTCCTTGGTTTTGTTTTTATGTTTTTAGAGAAGTGCTTACATAAGGACCATCTTGGAATTCATATTTATGATGACCTGCTCAAGCATTTTTTCTTAGCTTCTACCAGTGTCTTTTTAAATCTGAGACTTTATTTTGATGACAATTAAAAAAAAATTCATGAATACATGAAATAATTAATTTATTTGCTATCCTTTCTAGTAGAATGCAGGAGATACATGAAAGGGTTAAGAAAAGTTAGAAACTTAAGAAACCTCATTGTCTTTATAGTTTTTGGAAGCAGTAACCTACCTTAAAAACATACTCACTGACATCAACTACATGATTTTTTGTAAATTGACATATCCAAGACATACTCATTAGTTCAGCTACTTAATTTAATGATGCTTCTCAAGGGACTGGATTTTGTAAAGATGTCTAGAGTAATAATTGCATGACCAGTTTGGTCTTGTTTTTCCGTGTTTACGGATTCTGGCCAACATACACCCATTTCAGCCCCTGTCCACCAGGGGGTGCAGCTTCCTACCACAATCACATTTCCTGTGTGAAATGTGGGCTTCCACTGATCATTTCTCTGTCACTCCAAACTTGCTTCATGGTAAGAATGAAGAACATTATTTAGGTGACACTCCAGAGATGAAGTGTTCTCCAGGCTTTGTGACTGTGGTACTCTTAATGCTTGGTAAGTAAAATGATTATTAAAATTTGGATTCTTTTTCTTTTGTATCAGTAAAAAGTTTAACTATAATTTATTCAAGAGCTTCATGCCCAAGGTGACACAGGTCTCTTTTCTTTTTCCTCAGGAGAAACCCATGGAGACCCAGTGACTCGGACGGAAGGACAAGTGACCCTCTTAGAAGAGGCTTTCCTGACTATGAGTTGTACTTATTCAGCATCAGGGTACCCTGCCCTTTTCTGGTATGTCCAGTATCCAGGAGAAGGTCTAGAGCTCCTCTTGAAAGCCTTGAAGGACAAGGAGAAAGGAAGCAACAAAGGATTTGAAGCCACCTACGACAACAAATTGAAATCCTTTCACTTGGAGAAACGCTCAGTGAAAGCCTCAGATTCAGCTGTGTACTACTGTGCCCTGAGTGACACAGTGATAGGGACTGTAGGGGGAGCTGAACACAAACTCTGAGCAGAACAGGGGCCTGGAAGCTGAGAGTCTCTGCCTGATTCTTCTGGTTCCAGCACAGTCTGTGGTTGTTTGTCCCTCAGTGTCGGGTTGATAGAAAATCATGTAGAGAACAAGAGCATAGGAGCCAGAAGAACATTCCCCAACTGCAAGTGTTCCTTAGTGACACTGAAAACAGTTTGATGCCAAGAGTTCCTCAGCCAGAGTGTAAGTAATTTCAAGGTAGAGTCACAAAACAATGAAGTGGTCTTGTGGTCATCCTTTCAGTGAACGTCCAGCCCCACAAGTTGTTCACCCTGGCAGGTGTTTCTGTGTCTATGACACTTTTAGAGACACACGGTGTGCCTGAGAGGGTGGTGATGCCTAATGTCTTCCTGACAGAGTATGGCAGGAGAGGTGATGGAGATCATCAGTGCCAAACTAGGTTTTAATAGAGAAAGAAGGGAAGGGAAGAAAGGAGGAGGAACACATGAACCTGACCGAGGAAAAGAGAGGCCAGGGACCTCTGCCCTGCTTTTTTTTCTAGTAAATCAGGTGATAGACTCAAGATGATACTTGACTTGAAGGCTTGGGGGGCAGAAACAGAATGGAGGAAGTATTTTATGTCTTGGGCAATTAAATAGATAAGTTGACTTTCTGACAGTAAGAACTCAAGGGAGATAGCTTTCAGTGCCCTGGAAATATGGTGAGAAAAAATGTTCTTGCATTGACGTTTCCTAACGATATAGAGAGGTGACACTGGGAGGGAAATCCTATTGATTTCTCTAACTCTTGTTTTGCAACTTCTCAGAGAGAGCCACAAATCATGGGATTGGGAAAATGTATGGGAGAGAGTGAAGATGTGCAAAAAATAATAGAAAAAGCAATGTCTATTTTGCAGTGCAAGACTTTGCCAGTATTATTTCAGTCTTCTTTAATTACTCTCTCCTTATTTGCAGAGTTTACAAATGAGCTATGATCAGAATATTAATATATTCCCTTACATATTTGTTAAATATTCTTGGTTAGTTAATTTTTATTTAATTGGTTTAAAATGAATATTTTATATTTAAACCTCTGTAAATATAAATGTATGTGAACATGTACTTTGAAGTATTCAAAGGATATAAAATAAGAGTTTTCTTAGACTTCTGAGAAACATGGTAGACTCGGGGTGCGTGGATGACTCTGGTTTTAGCTGGAATTCTGGTTCTCCAGGTTGTAAGTTTGAGCCCATTTTGGGTAGAGATTACTTAAAATTGAAATCTTAAAAAGAAAAATAAATAAAAACTAACGGTCGATTACATGTTTATGTCTTGATTTCTTTAATACTCTTTTTTTGAAATCAACTATTTCTTTATTTGATGGAGAGAGTGCATGAGCACAAGCAAAGGGAGAAGGGGGAGGGAGAAGCACACTTCCCACTGAGCAGTGAGCCCAACAGCGGGCTGGATCCTAGGACACTGAGATCATGATCTGAACTGAACTTAGAAGCTTAACTGAATGAGCCACCCAAGCCCCTCTAATACTCTTTTAGAACTTTAGCAAATCTATCCTAAAGGGCAGAAAGCTGAAAACAGAAAGCGAAACAGGAAAGAACCTATCAGCAGACTGTGCCATCAATAATTTAGATAATGAGCTGTATATGGATAGGGGCGAACTTGTATGAGAGACTAAATAAAGAGAACCCTAGTCCTGGTGTAGAAGCACCTCAGTGTGTGCTCTGCCCTCCAGAAGGGGTTGGGGAAAAGGAGCACCACGTATTTTTAGATAATTGAGGAATACACATTGCCCATGTTGGTACACACACGTGTGTGTGCACAGGTGAGCATGTGTCTATGTGTGTGTTGAGGGTATTGAGGCAGAAGGAAGAATACGAGTAGATGGCGTGGTCACCTTGGGTCTCAGAACTGAGCATATGATGCTTGGAAGCTTACTGTGGTTCAGCTGAGGCAAGGAAAACACATAAATTCAAATGACTGATAACTTATGACCAAAATTTGGTGTCCATTCTGGCCTTTCTGAACAGAGCTGAGCTGAGCTGTGGAGACAAAACAATGAGAAGGAGAACTTGGTGAGTGGATCTATTGTCTGAGGGCCGCAGCTTGAACCCTTCAGCAGAGAATGATAAGATTTTTCTGCTTTTGGCTCCAACATAGGCATCTGAACAGACATAGGTAGTGAGGAGGAACACTGGCATAACAATAGGTACATTGAAAGAGCTACAGTGATTAGTCTAAATGCTTTGCCTTCTTATCATAGTGTGATTTACTTCTACCTTAAATAAATCACACAGTGTGAACATACATGACTCTTACAACTCTTTTTCCATAATTCTTACATTTTATGTGGTTTACATAATTAATTACAAGCAGTTTTTTAAAATTATGGAATGCTTCAGGAATTTGCATGTCATTCTTGCACAAGGGTCATGCTGATTTTTCTCTGTATCATTCTAATTTTAGTATATGTGCTTCCAGAGTGAGCCCTACCTGTCATATTTTCAGTAAATGCCATCCACCCACTTTTATCACAGATGCAATGAATAAACATATCACAGTTCGCTAAACCATTGATCCACAATCCTCATTTCAATATAAATTTTACTTATGTTTATTTTCAGTTGTAATGTTTTTAGTTCAAGTTGCTTAATGCCCACTGGGTGCTGTCCGCAACTGATGAGTTGTTGAACACTACATCTGAAACTAGTGAGGTACTATGTGTTGGCTAACTGAATTTAAATAAGAAAAAGTTGCCAAATGCAAATGGATTTGGGGTAATGAGTCTCTCAGCTAGAACACAGAGAATTATGACAGGACCCACACAACTTGCTATACCAGGAAACCCCTGTTTCCCGTTCTGGGGCCACAGCAGCACAAAACCAGCAATCTTTCCCTCACCCAGTCAGGTTCTTCTCACAGTGCTGAGCCCTGAAGTTGAAGAGGAAGAAGATTTTCCTTTTAGTGGGAGAACTCAAACATGTTGCTCTCCAACCTTCTCAAGGTGGTCATGGCTTCCGTGTGACTAGATAAGGATGGTCCCTGTAGGAATGTGTCTCCTCTATGACTTAAAATCCAGAGAGATAGGCAGGATCTTGTGGGAACCTTGGGAAGGAGGGATGACAGTGTGTAAAACAGAAGTTCTTTGTGCCACATCATGTATTCCAGAAGTCTCTGATTCTGTGTTTTATTTCCTTCAGGATCCAGTATTGCCCAGAAGGTAACTCAAACCCAACCAGCAATGTTAGTGCAGGAGAAGGGGACTGTCACTCTGGAATGCACATATAACACCGATGAACCACGTTATAGTCTCTTGTGGTACAAACAGCCCAGCAGTGGGGCAATGATTCTCCTTATTCATCAGGATTCTTACAACCAGCAAAATCCACTGAAGGTTGCTACTCACTGATTTTCAGAAGACAAGAAATTTCATCCAAGTTGTCAACTCACTCTAAGAAAATACCACTCTGGTAATAGGTAGTTGATAATTGGTTTTGCATCTAACACCTTCTTATATATGTTTGGAAGGCAGATTTTTAGAGTAGAAATCTTAAGTATCTCCTCAAGTTTCTTTAATTAGAGAATCTGACCATTTTCACATTCATTTTTACCATTTGAGAATATTTTGAGTGTATGAAATACACTTACATTGTTCAATCAGCAGCACCTTTCGTTTCTAGAATCTTGGCATCTTGAAAAACTGAATATTTGTACTCATTAAACAATAACTTGCCTTTATTCCATTCCTCCACTCCTTCACAACTACTATTCTGCATTCTCCTTCCTTGAGCTGGAGCTCTTTATCTCTCATAGAAGTGGGATTATGCAGTATTGATCATTTTCCAAAATTTCATTTGACATACTGTCCCCATGATGCATCCACTTGCATCGTGTGTTAGAATTTCTTTACTTTTTAAGGTTGAACAATATTCCTGTGTATGTAATATACCATTTTATTTATCTATGTCTATCTGTTGATGGACTTTTGGGTTGCTTCCACTTTTTGGTAGAAACTGGAATTCAAAAACATCTCAAGATTTACAGTAATATCCAAATTCTTTCAATTTTTGAGTATATATCAGAAGTGGATTGCTGGGTCATAAGGTAATTCTATTTTAAAAAATTTAGACACATTTATATTGGTTTGGAAAAACTATGCTGTAGACTGCAGTATCACAAACAAGTTTCAAGGAACAGAAAAACAGAGTGATCACTAGTCGTGAATGGAGCTCTAGTATATTGGTGAATCAGAAAATCCTAGAGGAGTTTGTCACTCTTGCTACAGTGCATTGCTTCTTTCAGGTATGAATAATTGGTCTGGATGGAATGGTGAAGCCACTACTCACTGGTCAGCTGCTGGATAGCTGTTTGAGTATCCATTATTTCTTTCCTCATTTGGTAAAAATCCAAACTTGCAATTATTGAATTGTTTTTTAGTAGTTCCAGTTGCATAAATAAAGAGCCTGTAAAAGACTCTCATAAAATATTTCAAAGGCTTAGGAAGAAGTCTTTTGCTACCCGCTATCTTTCTCTGAAATTTGACAATCTATACTGTCAAAAGGAAGTAGTAGGCTTTTGCTATCCCAGCTCTGTGTTGTAATCCATTAGCTTTGCCATGAACTTTCTTGATACCTGAGCTTTGTTTCATTATTTGTAAATTTATTATTGTAAATTTATTATTAGCAGTAAATTTATTAATAGTAGTATTATTAGTATTTTGTTGTGACAATTTATCAATAATATACCCAGAGAGATTGACAAGTAGCAGATGAGCAATTTAGGAGGAATAATTTTTTTTTAAAGATTTTATTTATTTACTTGAGAGAGAGAGAGAGTGAGAGAGAGCATGAGAACAGAGAAGGTCAGAGGGAAAAGCAGAATCCCCATGGAGCTGGGAACCTGATGTAGGACTCGATCCCGGGACTCCGGGATCCTGACCTGAGCCAAAGGCAGTCGCTTAACCAACTGAGCCACCCAGGTTCCCCAGGAGGATAATCTTAATAGGTACAGAAAAAGCATTTGACAAAATTCAGATCCATCCCTGATTAAAACTCCCAGCAAATTACACAAAATTGAAGGGAATTTCCTCACCTTAAAAGAGGGCTTAACAAAAAGTCTACATTAAATGTCACACTTGATGGTGAAAGCTTAATTGCTTTCCCCTTACTTTCAGAAATAAGGGGAAAGTTTTGGCTCCACCACTTGTATTTAATATTGAAGTAGAGGTTCAAGCCAATGTAATAAGGCAAGAAGAAGAAACAAAAGCCATACAGTTTGGAAGGGAAGAAGTGAACTTCTCTCTATTACCAGAAAGCATATTTGTACAGAAAATGTAAGGGAATCTACAAAACAAAATGAAAGAAACTACTAGAACAAATTGTTTTAAGAAAGTCAAATGTACATCTACCATGTGATCCAGCCATTCTACTCCCAGATATGGGCCCAGGAGAAAGGAAAGAATAGGTCTATAAAAAAAATCTTATATGCAAATGTTCATAGCAGTTTTGTTTGTAATAATCCGCTGGGACTATTCTATATGGCCTGCTACAGGTAAACAGACAAACTGTTTTATAGGCATAGGATGAGATACTACACAGCAACAGAAAGAAACAAAACCTTTTTTACAAAAAGATTTAATTTATTTATTTGACCGATGGAGATGACAAGTAGGCAGAGAGCCAGGCAGAGAGAAAGGGGGAAGCAGGTTCCCCGCTGAGCAGAGAGCCCTATGCGGGGCTTGATCCCTGGACCCTGGGATCAAGACCGGAGCCATAGGCAGAGGCTTTAACCCACTGAGCCACCCAGGTACCCCAGGAAACAAACTCTTGATAGTTATGACTATGGAAGAATTTTTTAAATAATTATATTGTGAAGTGCCAGATAAAGAGTACATATAATTCCATAATTCGAAATTATAAATTATACAGACTAAAGCATGACAGAAGCGTTCCCTGGAAATGGGAGTGGTGAGGGTTGAGAGAGGGGTTGCCAAGAGACATGAGGAAACTTTTGGAATGATGCATATGTTCATTATCTCGAATGTGGTGAGTGCTTCACAAATACAAATGTCAAATTATATAGAATTGTCTAATTGGTGCAGCTTATTTTAATGTAAAATATGCATCAATAAAAGCCATTAAGTATCCATATTTCCTATGCAGTATCTTCCCTCAATGACGTGCAAGTCCTCCATGTGAGTTTTCTCCTTTGGTTTTCATTGGCCTGAATGTTTTTTCTAAAGTTATGGATAGGGATGCCTGGGTGGCTCAGTCTGTTAATTGTCGGCTTTTGGCTAATGTCATGATCCCAGGGTTAGCACTGAGTCCTGCATGAGGCTCCTTGCTCAGCAGGGAGTCTGCTTCTCCCTCTGCCTCCCTCCCCCTGCTTGTGCTCTCTCTGTCTCTGATAAATAAAAAAAATAATGAACTGTTTAAAAAACTAAAGTTACAGATAATGACTTTCTGCATCCATGTGCTATATTGTTTATTTTCCTTTTTAAAAAAGATTTGATTTATTTATTTATTTATTTATTTATTTATTTATTTATTTATTTTAGAGAGAATGATAGAGTGATAGAGACTAAGAGAGAGACACAGAGAAAGCAGACTCCGAATGAGTACAGAGGCCCATTCAGGGTTCTGATCCTGAGATCATGACCCCAGTCATAACCAAGAGCCTAAAGCTCTACCAGCTGAGCCCCCCCCTGGTGCCCCACATTTATTTTCAATCATTATCATTCTAACTTTTTGGGATTTCCCCTGCATATCTGGATACAACTTTGCTGTGGTTTGTCCCACATTCCTTTCTAGTATACTTCCGTGGCAGGACTGACAATGTGATTTGGGAGGTGGAGGGGAAGCGAAGGGACACATGAACCCAAACAGTATCCAGGCCAGAATTTCTTACTTCCCTCTGCATTTGGGAAAGTGTTTCCATGTTGGCTCTGGAATCATGAACCTCCTTGATCTGAATCTCTGGAGAGTGGCCTCCAGGATATAGCTTGGGCTAAGCTTCCATCTATGCGTCTAGAGATAAATGTTTACAGAGCTTTATAGAAGATGTGTCCCTTTCTAGAACTTTTTCCTGATAGTCCTGATTTCTTACCTTGTTGGAAAAATTATTTGATTAATGTTTGGCAACAGAATGTGACAGATGGATGGTAATAGAAAGCATCCTTAAGGCTAAACCTGTTAAGAGTAGAATTGATATTTTTTGCTTAATTCATATACACTAGTCACCTGATGTTGGAGCCAACAAAATATTGAAAACTTAATTTCAGATGATTCTATAGGAATTTGATGACTCCATGTATGATGTTTTTTCTGTCTATATTTGCTATTTTTCACTTTTTAATGATTCTGAAAATCAGTAATATTTGACTATTAAAATGGTTGACTAACAAATAGTGTGACTTCTGAAAACTTTTATTAAAAAACAGTATTTCTAGCAATGGCTAATAGTTTAGGAATAAGTCAACACAGTATTTCAATTAAAGGTCATTTGTTCATTATTTTTGTTTGATTTAGAAAACATTTAGAGAGTACATAAAAAATGACAGTCACAGTTGTACATTCTAAATATTGGGGTAAAGTGCCCAAAACACAGAATCAGTCACTAATGACTTGACTTCCTCTTACTTTTTCCATATTCAACTTGAACCCCATTTCTGGCAGTCAGTGGGTGTTGGACTGGTCTACATGGACATATGAGAATATGAAGTACTGTAGTAAGATGCTTTAAGAAGTTTTGTTACCCTCCCAGCCACAGAAATACCCCGGGATGCTGTGTAAAAGAACTTCCATATCAGGCAGTATCTTAAGAACTAAACAGACATAATTGCTGTTGTTCAAGCTTCCCAGGGCCACCTGAAGACTGACATGGGCCTCATGAGGTCAAGGGTGAAACAGATGGCTGCCTTGGGGAGGATTCTGGGCAACATGCGCGCATTTCAGTCCCTGTCCACCAGAGGGTGCAGCTTCCAGCCACAGTCACAATGCCTGTGTGAGATGTGGGCGGCCGCTGATCATTTCTGTCACTCCAACCTTCTCCAAGGTAAGATGAAGAACATTATTTAGGTGATGCTCCAGAGATGAAGTGTTCTCCAGGATTCGTGACTGTGGTACTCTTAATGCTTGGTAAGTACCATTCCTCTTAAAATTTGGATTCTTTCTTCCATGACGTCAGCAAAACCTTTAACTATTATTTATCCATGAGTTTTATGCCCAAGGTGACATAGATCTCTTTTCTCTTTCCTCAGAACAAACCTGTGGAGACTCAGTGACTCAGACAGAAGGCCAAGTCACCCTCTTAGAAGAGGCTTCCCTGACTGTGAACTGCACTTATTCAGCATCAGGGTCCCTTACTCTTTTCTGGTATGTCCAGTATCCTGGTGAAGGTCTACAGCTCCTCCTGAAAGCCTTGAGGGGCAAGGAGAAGGGAAGCAACAAAGGATTTGAAGCCACCTTTGACAGCAAATTGAAATCCTTCCACTTGGAGAAAGGCTCGGTTCATGCCTCAGATTCAGCTGTGTACTACTGTGCCCTGAGTGACACGGTGACAGAGACTGTAGGGGGAGCTGAGCACAAACTCAGAGCAGACCAGGATCCAGGAAGCTGAGCATCTCTGCCTGATCCATTCTGGTTCCAGCACAGTCTGTGGTTGTTTGTCCTTCAGTGTCTGGTTGATTCAAAAATCATACAGACAACTAGAGCTTAGGAAACAGAAGTAACATTCCCCAAATCCAGGTGTTCCTTAGTGACACTGAAAGCAGTTTGATGCCAAGAGTTCCTCAGTCAGGGTGTAACTAATTTAAGGTAAAACCACATAAAAATGAAGTGGTCTTGTGCTAAATTCTTGGAGTGAACATCCAGCCCCACAAGTTGTTCATTGCACCCTGGTGGGAGTTCCTGTGTCTTATGATAGTTTTATTTATTTATTTATTTATTAAAGATTTATTTATTTATTTGACAGACAGAAATCACAAGTAGGCAGAGAGGCAGATAGAGAGAGATGGTGAAGCAGGCTCTCCACTGAGAAGAGAGCTCAATGCGGGCCTCGATCCCAGGACCCTGAGATCATGATCTGAGCCGAAGGCAGAGGCTTTAACCCACTGAGCCACCCAGGCGCCCAATCTTATGACAGTTTTAGAAACAGTGTGACCAAGAAGGTCATGATGCTCAACGTCTTCCTGACAGAGTATGGCAGGAGAGGTGATGGGAAAGTTTCAGCCCCAAACCTTTGTAATGGTTGCATGTTGGCCAGAATACTCCTGAAGTCACCCATCTGCTTCATTCCTGACTTCATGAGGCACATGTCAGTCTTCAGGTTGCCCTTGGAAGTCTGAAGGACAACAATCCTCACCTCTCAGGTCTATCGTTCTGATTATGGGTTAAGAGTCATCAGTGGGAGGGACAGAGAGAGAGGGAGAGAGAATCTCAAGCATATTCCTCAAAAAGCATGGAGCCTGACATGGAACTTGATCTCATGAACTGATCATGGCCTGAGCAAAAACCAAGAGCCAGTCATTTAAACGACCTACTGAATCACCCAGGCATCCTATGACCTTTAATTTAATAATTAAATTATTAAATTTAATAATCCCCTTATCAGTAGATTTTATGAATGAGCTATGATCAGAATATTAATACATTTCCTTATATATTAGTCATATATTCTTGGTTTAAATTAATTTTTTTTTAAAGATTTTATTTATTTATGAGAGAGAGAGAGAGAGAGCACAGGCAGACAGAACGGCAGGCAGAGGCAGAGGGAGAAGCAGGCTCCCTGCAGAGCAAGGAGCCTGATGTGGGACTCGATCCCAGGACGCTGGGATCATGACCTGAGCCGAAGGCAGCTGCTTAACCAACTGAGCCACCCAGGTGTCCCAGTTTAAATTAATTTTTTTATGTAATTGGTTTAAAATATAAACTTTTCTTCATACCTCTATAAATATAAAAGATGTGAAAATGTACTTTAAATAATTCAAGAGGGTATACAATAGAAATGTTTCTCAGGCTTTTAGATAAACATTGTAGACTAGGGGTACCTGACTGGCTCTGTAGGTAGAGCTGGGACTCTGGATCTCAAAGTCATAAATTTGAGACCCATGTTGTGTGTTGAGTGTACTTAAAATCTCTATGGAAAAAAAGTTATAGATTAATAATACCATTTATCTCTCAATTTCTCTAAAACTGTTTTAAAAAGATAGTGGAGATACTCCGAAGGGCAGAAATCCACAAAAACAAAGAGAAACAAGAAAGAAGCTATCAGCAGACAGTGACATCAACCACTTTTAGAAAATAGGCTGTTTATGAATAGGGGCACACTTGCAGGAAAGACTAGATAAGAGGATACCTGGGCCTACTGTGAAAGCACCTCAGTGCATGCTGTGCCCTCTGGAAAGGGTCAGGGAAAAGAAGCACCACATGCTTTTGGGTAATTGAGGAAGATGTTGTTGCCCACGTTGGTGCATGGGTGGTTGCGTGGATGTGTTTGCATATATTGAAGGTATTGAGGTGGAGGGAAGTAAAATATGTGGACCCAGCGAGCAATTTTCCTAGTCACAGAACAGCTGTGCATCCACGACCCTATAAGAAACAACGATCATCTTCTAAACCCAGCAGAAAATGGGATTTTGGTTTTTGAGGAATTGAGAAGAGGACATAAAACATTTTCCCCAAATATTGTGCATTACAGAACTTTTTGATTTTTGCTCACCAGTTCAACTTTCCTTTACTTAAAGATGTTCTTCTGTTCCTGCCTCTAATTCCCAGCAACCACTGGTCTTTTTACGGTCTCCATAGTTTTCTTCTTCCAGAATGTCGTGTTTTGGGTGTCAAACAGAGTGCAACCTTTTCAGATTAGCTTATTTCTCTTTGAAGTATGCATGTAGGGCCCCTGGGTAGCTCAGTGGATTAGCCATCTGCCTTTAGCTCAGCTCATGATCCCAGAGTCCTGAGATCAAGTCCCGGGTCGGGTTCTCTGCTCAGCAGGGAGCCTGCTTCTCCCTTCCCACTGCCTGTTGCTCCCCCTGCTTGTACTTGCTCTCTCTGTCAAATAAAGAAATAAAATCTTAAAAAAAAAAGAGGAAAATATGCACATACTTTTCCTCCATGTCTTTCCATGACTCGATAGCTCACTTCTTTTCAGCACTGAATAAGATTCCCTTGTCTGGCTGTACCGTAGTTTACTTACTCTTTCTTCTACTGAAGGATGTCTTGGTTGCTTTCATGTTTTGGCAATTATGAATAAAGGTGCTATAAACATTTGTGTGTTGATTTCAATTCTTTTTGATAAATACTCAGAAGTGGGATTACTGGATCATATGGTAGTTCTATTTTATACTTTTTGAAGAACTTCTATACTGTTTTCTATGGTTACAGCATTGTGCATTGCCTCCAACAGTGAACAAGTGTTCCAATCTCTTCACATCCTCGACCACAGCTTCATTTTGTGTTTTTGAAAATAGCATTCAATTTTTTTTGATCTTTAAAGTACGGATGGTAACAGGGAATTTATTGTAAATGTAGAGGCAAATATATTGAGATAGTCATCATTAAAAAGGAACTAGAAAATTACACATTTAAAGTATTTGCTTTTTATCTGCCACCTTAAATTTGTGGCTAGTACCAACATTTTATTTTATTATATTTGATTTTTAAACTATTTAAATTCAATTAACTAACATATAATGTATTATTAGTTTCAGAGGTACAGGTCAGGGATTCATCAGTCTTATATAACACCCAGCGCTCATTAGATCATGTGGCCTCTTTGATGCCCATCACCCTGTTAACCCATCTCTCCACCCCACTCCCCTCCAGCAACCCTCAGTTTGTTGTCTATGATTATGAGTCTCTTATGGTTTGTCTCCCTCTCTGGCTTCATCTTGTTTTATCTTTTCCTCTCTTCCCTGATGATTCTTTGCCTTGTTTCTTATATTCCTCATATCAGTGAGATCATAAGACAATTGTCTTTCTCTGATTGAGTTATTTCATTTAGCATAATACCTTCTAGTTCCAACCATGTCATTGCAAATGGCAAGATTTCAAATTTTTTGATGGTTGTGTAATATTCCATTGTGTCTATGGAACAATAAGTTTAAGTTTTGATTCAATTCAATCATTCCTTTTTATCTATGTTTTGATTATTGATATATTTGAACTTATTTCTAATATTTTGGTTTTGCTCCATATGCTTTTGCTTCTTTCTTTTCTTTCCTTTTATGTTGCACTGATAGAATTTTCTCTTTTTTTTTTTTTCTGCTGATTTGGGTAAAGTAAAGTACCTTTCTGTTTCACTGAAAATATCCTCAAACTGTATGTGTATGTACATGTGCAAGTGTGTACATTTTTTCTATGTCTAATTTTATTCTGTAATATTTTTCCTTGTATATACCATGGCTTCTCCTTGGGTGTGCTTTTTCTCTTGCTGATTTAGTATATTAGGAAAATAGTGGCTGATTGAAGCAAACTATACACTATCTCTATATCAGGACATAATTTCAGAAAGAGTTTATCAAATGAGCTGATAAGCTCCAGTTTTAAAGCACATTAAAGAAAACATAGAAAATGAAAATCTTCCAACACAATAATGAGAACATGAATTCTCTTCATTCTTCTTCAAGCCCTTTGTCCCTGACTTTCCTCCACCTGGAGTAATTTTCACCTGCCAGCCTCAGGGCTTATTCCTTCATTTCCTCCTAGTCTCTGTTCCTAGAAAAACATGTGTTCATGTGAGGAATGTTTATAAGGTTTATTGTAGTGTAGTATTTCCTAGGTTAAATAAGTCATCTTAGCCTTTAATCAATAGAGGAAAGGATGCATAAATGGAAGTATATCCACAATATGGAATATAATGGAACAAAGGATGTATATGGGTTAATGTAATAAGACCTACAAGATTTACTATTGAGGTTATAAACAAGAAAGGTATACCCCAAATATATATTTATATTATAATAAAGTCTAAATAAAATGCTGTATATTTTCTGTTGATTCAAATCTAGTAAAACATCTGGAAGCATCAACGCCAAATTGCCAAGATGAACAAAGAAATAAGGTAACAAGTGATGAAAGGGTCAGAATTGAGAATGGTAGTCAAAAAGGATTTTACTCTATGGGTAATGTTTTATTACTTTTAATAATTCACATATTCACAAATTTCTCCTATTGTTAAAAGTAATGAGAATCATAAAGGCCATCATAAAGGCTTCTCTGTATTTTCCTCCCTTCTTGTCACCAAAAAGGGGAAGGGAGAGATCACCACCTTTTTCATAACATTATGTCCATCGGCCTAGACTATACGTATTTCTCTGGGGTCACATAGTTTTTAGTTTTCACTTCACTTAGTGTCCTATTCTTTGACTCTATTATAATTATATACATTTTTGTCTTCCCCTGTAGATGGTAAACTTGTATGTGTTCCTCTTTTGTATATTTTATTTACATATGTTCGTTTTAATTTTATTTCCAGTTAGTTAACATACAACGTTATATTAGTTTCAAGTGTATATATAATGATGCAAAACTTCCACAGATCACCCGTGCTTATCAGGAAAAGGACACTCCTTCATCCCCTCACCTATTGAACCCATCTCCCAACCCTATCCTTCTGGTAACCATTAGTTAGTTCTGTTTAATTGAGTTGTCCAATTGATTTATTTTTGTCCTATTTTTCCCCCTTGCTTGTGTGGTTTGTTTCTTAAATTCCACTAGAGTGACATCATATGGTAGTTGTCTTTCTCTGACTGACTTATTTCCCTCAGAGTTATATTCTCTAGCTCCATCCATGTCATTGCAAATGGCAGAGTTTCATCTTTTGATGGCTGAAGAATATTCTACTACACTTTATATATTCTGAGCATCTAGGAAATTACCCCTTTGAAAAAGCTCAATGAATACTTATGGATTTCTTTTGAACTCAGGTAAAGAAATAAAATAACACAAAGTGAAATATATGAAATTTATTTTCTGATCTCAATTTCCAGGCAATTTCATTTTAAAAGTAGGATTTGGTTTACCTGTAATACCCATTCAAACTAAGCAGTTATCTTCTTTTCTGACAATCTGCATTTCCTTCACCAGATAGATTGGAATGAAAGGGGCTGGGGATTTGAGTCTGCTGAGTGGCTTGTTCTAAGAGGTCTTTGCCACCAGATTCATTCCTCTAGGGGGCACTCTAGACCTTAAGAGAAACCAGACTTCATGATGGGTGGAAGGTTGAATAGATACACAGAACAGAAATCATGTGAGCCAATCCACTTAAAGATAGCAAAGATAGGGAAGAGAGAGGACAGGGTTTTTTGTAAAGACCCTCTCAGGTTTTCAGTTCTGCCATTGCATATCAACTTCAGACATCTGGAGGCTATGTCTCTAGAAATCCATTATGCAGATAATTCTTCACAGGTACCAGGATAGGAATATTTCTGGGCTTTATGAGTATGGAAACTCAACAGAAAATATCCCATTATATGCTGTCAATTGTTATGAATAAAATCACCCAAATTTACTGGCCTTGAAACTATTTCAATACCCACATATCCTACCTTTTCATGTGCTGAGAGTGGAAGGAAACAAAAATGAAGAGAGGAAACAATAAGGAACAAAAAGAAAAGGAAAGGAAGAGGACAATATTGACTTTGGCCTGCAACGTGTGGCTGGTCAGACTGAGCTCTGTGGGTGAGCATGGTGTCTAGCAGTAGTACAGGAGAGTTGGAGAGGTGGAAATTATATCAGAGAGGACTCTAAGCACTACATCCTATTTTTCACTGACCACATTCTGGTAGGAATCATTTTCTTTACAGACGGTGACCGTCTGTCTTGGTTTCTAGAACTCTTTTGATAAATTGTATTTACTTCTGCAGTACTGAGTGGATGCTATCAGATAGTTTTCCTTTATCAGCATTTTTACATAACTGAATGCTCACATTGTCTGTCAAACTATGCAGTTTGGGGAATGGAGTCATTCTTCCCTATGATTCTTCAATGTTCTGGGTAATCCCCATAGGCTCTGACTCTTATAGAAGAATTATTCACCTTTCTTCACACACTAACCTGCACTTTTCTTACATAAAGTGTTTTAAGAAAAAAAAAAAAAAACCTTACATACTCCTATATTGGAAATATTCCTCCTACCTGCCTGCACTGCCCGCAAGCACAGTTTGGGAGAGATTCCTGTGCAGTGATATAGGGCCACTGTGGGTGGAGTCTCAAGTTCTGTGAATGACAGGGCTGAGGTGCGATTGGTGCTCAGTGATTCTGGTGGGAAGGATTGACTGTAAGAACACAAATCCTCTGGACCCAAGACTACACTCTACACAGTAGGGGTGAAGGCACCTTATTAACTAGACAAGGAACCATGAGGACACCCTGGGGAGTTCTGCTGGGGCTCCTGTGGCTCCAGGTTTGCTGTGAGTGGGGACGTTCCAGATGGAGCCTGGGGAGTGGTCCACAACCCACAGTGATGGGAGGAGCTGACGCTGAGCTCCTAGAGTCCTATATTCTCAGGGGCGTGTGTTAGGATATTTTATACATTTTCAAACTGCATCTGTGACTCTCCAGTGATATAATCTGTGTTTGTTTTCTTCTTTCCACACAGGGGTGAGAGGGATGACGGTGGAGCAGACCCCTTCAGCCCTGAGCCTCCAGGAGGGAGCCAGCTCTATTCTGAAGTGCAATTTTTCTAGCAGTCCATACAGTGTGCAGTGGTTTCGACAGCATCCTGGGGGCAGCAACCTCACCGGACTGTTTTACATAGTTTCAGGGATGAAGCAGAGTGGAAGGTTAAACTGCACAGTGAATACTAAGGAACAGTCCAGCACCCTCCACATTACGGCGTCCCGACTGGAAGACTCAGCCACCTACCTGTGTGCGGTGGAGGCACAGTGCTCCCTGGTGATCTGCAGCCTGCACCCAAACTGCAGCTGTGCCTGCAGCCCCTCCACCCACTTTGCTCCCATGCAGCAGGCATTTGCTCCCATGCAGACTTTGCACATTTTCAGATTTATGTAATAGTGTCTTTTCCCTCCTAAAATTAGACCTAGCAGTGTTCTCATTTCACTTGCTTTTCTTGCTCTTTTTCTTCCAAAAAGCTCTTTGCTGGTAAAAAGCTCTACCATGGAACCTTTGGAGCAAGTGACAAAGATGCCCATATCCATTACCTTGGGAAGACAGAGGTCCTGGCAGCTAGCATATAAATTATATATAAATTACTTAAATGGAAAACTCTGGAGGCAGTTAAAGATTGTTGTTGCCAAGGGTTGAGGGGAATAAGAGGTATCAGTATAGCTCAGAGTATGTTTAATGTAATGACTTACTCTCCATGATACTGCAATGGTGGATACATATTTTACACATTTGTTCAAACCCATAGAAACTACAACAGTAAGAAGGAACTCCAGATAAACTATGGGCTTTGGGTCACATGATGTGGCAGCATAGGGTCTTCCACTGTGGAAAGGTCATGGGGAAGGTGATAATGGGAAGGTGATACCTGTGTGGGGTCAGAAGGTATACAGGATACCTCAGCACGATGTCTCCTTTTTCTTTGAACCTGGTTGTGATGGTTGAAAAGAAGAAAATTTTTAAAAAATGAAATTGAGAGACATGAAACTAATATGTATGAAGAGTTAAAGCATTTTAGATAAATTATTCCCATAGAAACATTACTTAATGATATATTTTAACCTGGTGTTTGAATTATGTTCCCAAGTTTTCATTTTGAGATGATCTCAAAAATTGTAGAGGCATCCCTCGTTGGAAATTTTGAAACTCTGAACTAAGGATTCAAAGAGAAAGCCAGAATCCATAAAGCAATTAGGCTGTTTTAAAAAGTGCATCTCACTTTCTATATTAGTCAGCTCATCCACCTCCCCTAGGTTGTCTCAACTGCAGAGATTCTTTCTTTTTTCATACAGTACATAAGTAATATGTAAAAGATATTTATAAGAAATTGAAACTCCAAAAGAACTTCCTGCTTACCCATGGTTCAGTCATAGTGCACCCTCATCTCAGTGCCTGTAAAGGACTCCACTCAGTGAATAAATTCCCATTTTATTCAATGTTAATTTGGATTTATTTCTCCTTGATACATTAGTGATCTCAGAGAAGAAATGAAAACCCAGATAGTGATCTCAGGTAAGAAACAATAACCCACCCTCAGGGTGGGTTAGGATCAACCTCTGACCCACGAGATCACATGTGGTTGTGAAAATGGTCCTGGGGTTGCATGATGCAGGTAATTTCACCCAATATGACACCAGTCCACATTGCACACAACCAGTCACCAATAAACATTTGCTTCGTTATATAGTGTAGAAGAAATTAAGAGCTAAAAGGGTCCTTAGAATTTCTTGAGTCCAACTTCATTTTACACATCTTGACTGTTTCCAAGATGACTGTATGAAAAAATTAGGTAGTGAATGAGCTGGAGGAGAAAGACACTGGGTTTCCTAATTTCCTCTTTAGCATTCATTCCCCTGCCTCTTTCCTGTAGGAACATCGTGCTGAGTAAAGAGAAAGTGTCTAATGCAATCCCCGGCATTTATCTCTGTGGTTTGGGTCTGAGAAATTTGTGGTCCAATCAGTTTGAAACCCTGAAAGGAGAGTTCCAATTTGTGTAAATGTCTGAGATCTTGGACAGGAAGGGAGACTCAGGCTGAGCCACCGTGATTTTACCAGCAAACTCATGCATCACTCACTGTTTTTATAAGAGTAAGCCAAAGGTGATGGCACCATGTGAACACCTACATGTATTTCTAAGAACTTTCCTTTAAAAAAAAAAAACAAATATATTTAATATCCCAGGTGGGCATCCCTTGAAGGCATGATGAGCACAATGTGCATAACTCACACATTGTCTGTAAAAAAGATCACAGGAATTGGAAGACTTATGTAGCTGGCAGTCCATGAAGATGGTAGATGAAGGTTTTCTAGGCCAACACGAGGATCATGCTAAAACAGGTGTCTAGGAAATAATCAAGGATCTGGAAATTTAGCACAAGGGATGGCCTTATCTGTGCAATAGTTAATAAATGGAAAAGTGTTATTATAAAAAAAAGTCATATTCAGACCATTAAATTCAGCTCTGAGTGTCATGCCTAAAAAGTGCAAATATATTTTTTTTAATTTTGTTTTTTATAAATATATAATATATTTTTTCCCCAGGGGTACAGGTCTGTGAATCGAAAAAGTGCAAATATTGACCTAAACAATCTATGTTGAAGAAGAGGGAAATTTACCCAGAGAAGTGTGAGAATTCTTACTTTATGGAGAATGGGTGTAAGAATGGAAGATTCTCAGAACCAAGAAGTTTTCCATACATTAAAACACGTTTCATAACACACATATATTAATATATTAAGTTGATGTTCTGATAGCTGTCTTTAAATCTTTCAAGGTAGAACAGGTAGAAGGAAGATGAACTGTATTCTTTGTCATTTCAGAGGCTCCATGAGTAGGATTCACAGGAAAGGGGCTTCCATTTTTGGAAATGAGGTAGTCTTGGTTTCCCAGAGACCATTTCTCTTGATCAGTTCTTTAGGACCAGTTTTCTGTTGGTACCATACCCTAGCACACACAATATTTATGGTTTCCTGAATTTTTTCTCACAGAAGTCATCAGAAGATTCCAAGAAACTCATAGGAATGAGAAAGGGGTTTTGGAAGAAAGAGATAATTCTAGAAACTCACAGGACTAGAGAACTTTATTAATGAGTCTTGGGGAAAGAACACTGTAGTGGAGTTTAGGAGAAATATAATGGAGTATGGAATGTGAAGCAGTGTTGGCCAGGAAGTGGGAAGCATGACAGGATGGATGGCTAATACTTTAGTGGAAATTCTCCTTAGGCTGTGAGTCAGTAATTGCATTGGAGGACATACCGTGTATTTTGATTTGAGAAAAGGAAATCACCTCAAGGATAAACTTACATATGGTTATATTTTATGAGTTTGCAGCTTGATGTTTCCTCAGAATTTCTATTGAGATTCTACTAAATCTACTGTCAGATTTTCTCTATATAAATATTAGTGCAATATTAGGTAAAAAGTTTCCCATAGTTGAAATAGTAATAACTGATCGAAGTTATCCCTGCTCCCTTATCACTTAGATTTGGTCCTTTACTTTTTGTCATAGACATCTTAACTGAAGGGATAGTCCCCATAGTGACTGTTGGTACTGTCAATCCTTTGGAAAAAACAAGGTCAGGCAAGACCATCCACGAGGAGCAGAGCCTGAGATCAGAGGCATTTGAAATATCAAATGATCTTCTCTCTTACTGTAATCATTGGTTATATTTTCCTTTTACAAAAGGTTTTTCTCCATAATAGACAATTGAGGACAGTGGATTTGGTAGAACAGAAAGGAAGTAAATCATGATTCCTTCCTGACTTCAAACATGTACACCAGGGCCATCACTGAATAAATAGCAATAGCATCTACCTCTTCCCACCTTACTAACAGTGACTCAGTAGTGTGCAGGCATGTAAACCTTGATCTCCACATTCTTACTGTGCCCTTAATCACTGATCTAAGATATAATTTGCTTGATGCATGTGAGTCCCTCAGAGGCACAGGCAAAGAGAAGAGCATTTCCCCAGCGAGTTCAGTAGAGATGTGACCACAAGACGGCAGTGCACCTGTGCTGATGCAGAACATTTGGAGGGTTCATTTTTGTGTATATGATGGACTATACCATGGCAGCAGCAGAGTCTTTTTCTTATTGGCTGGTAGACAATGTGGGAAGTTACTCTGTTACAGGAAAGAAGGCATGCCCTGATAAGAAAAGTAGCTGAGCTGGCTGGAGGCTGCAATTCTGAACCTGAGCTTAACTGGCAGGAACCATGAAGCCATCCATGGGAGCTTTAATGATGTTCTTGTGGCTGCAGCTGAACTGTGAGTTGAGTGTTTATGGGCAGCAGAGTATATTAATGGATATTCTTCAGAGGTCAAGACTGGCTTTATTCATAGTTCCTCCCATTGTGTAGAAAAAAAAGAGAATTCTGAAGCACAATAACCTGGAATCTCTTCTCCTTTCTCTGACATTTTCTTTCTGCACGGGGCTCAGCCAGGGAGAGAATGTGAAGCAGCATCCTTCTACCCTGAGTGTCCAGGAGGGAAGTAGCTCTGTTATCAACTGCAGTTATTCAGATAGTCTTTCAGACTACTTCCCTTGGTATAAGCAAGAACTTGGAAAAGGTCCCCTGCTCCTTATAGACATTCGTTCAAGCATGGCCACAAAAGAAGACCAAAGACTCACTGTTTCATTGAATAGGACAGCCAAACATCTCTCCCTGCACATCAGAGACACCCAGCCTGAAGACTCAGCTGTGTACTTCTGCGCAGCAAGCACACATTGCTTCCCAGGCACCTGCTGCGTGCACTCAAACCTGGGACTGGGGCAGCCCCCTGTTCTTTGACATATACCTTCAAGGATGGGCTGTGTCCTATTGTTTGTCTGTACATGGAATCTAATGTTTTATTATTTTTTTTAAATTTAAATTCAGTTAGCTATCATGTACGATATTATTTATTTCAGGTGTGTGGTGTTCAGTGATTCATCCATTGCATGCAACACCCAGTTCTCATCACGTCACATGCCTTCTTTAATGTCTATCACCCAGTTACTCCAGAAGCTAATATTTTAGACATTAGAACCAAATTACATAACTATTATGATGGCAATAACCCAAAAAGGGTTAGAACACTTTGTTGGATGACTAGTGTTTAATGGATTCTTGAATGCAGTTAGTAATGTTTTATTTTGAAATTCAGGTATTGAGGAACTCTACATTTGCTATTGAAACTCCTCTCCTATAAATAACTCTTTAGTACCAATTTCACAGTTCTTATTGATGGTAACTTAAATATTGTGTTTCAAAAGTAGCAATTATTCAATAAATGGTGCTGGGAAAACTGGACAGCTATATGTAGAAGAATGAAACTCGACCATTCTCTTACACTGTACACAAAGATAAACTCAAAATGGATAAAAGACCTCAATGTGAGACAGGAATCCATCAGAATCCTAGAGGAGAACATGGGCAGTAACTTCTTCAATATCAGCCACAGCAACTTCTTTCAAGATATGTCTCCAAAGGCAAAGGAAACAAAAGTGAAGATGAACTTTTGGGGCTTCATCAAGATCAAAAGCTTCTGCACAGCAAAGGAAACAGTCAACAAAACAAAGAGGCAACCCACGGAATGGGAGAAGATATTTGCAAATGACAGTACAGACAAAAGGTTAATATCGAGGATCTATAAAGAACTTCTCAAACTCAACACACACAAAACAGACAATCATATTAAAAAATGGGCAGAAGATACGAACAGACACTTCTCCAATGAAGACATACAAATGGCTATCAGACACATGAAAAAATGTTCATCATCACTAGCCATCAGGGAGATTCAAATTAAAACCACATTGAGATACCACCTTATACCACTTAGAATGGCCAAATTAGCAAGACAGGAAACAACATGTGTTGGAGGGGATGTGGAGAAAGGGGAACCCTCTTACACTGTTGGTGGGAATGCAAGTTGGTGTAGCCACTTTGGAGAACAGTGTGGAGATTCCTCAAGAAATTAAAAATAGAGCTTCCCTATGGCCCTGCAATTGCACTACTGGGTATTTACCCCAAAGATACAGATGTAGTGAAAAGAACAGCCATCTCTACTCCAATGTTTATAGCAGCAATGGCCACGGTCGCCAAACTGTGGAAAGAACCAAGATGCCCTTCAACAGACGAATGGATAAGGAAGATGTGGTCCATATACACTATGGAGTATTATGCCTCCATCAGAAAGGATGAATACCCAACTTTTGTAGCAACATGGACGGGACTGGAAGAGATTATGCTGAGTGAAATAAGTCAAGCAGAGAGAGTCAATTGTCATATGGTTTCACTTACTTGTGGAGCATAACAAATAGCATGGAGGACAAGGGGAGATGGAGAGGAGAAGGGAGTTGAGGGAAATTGGAAGGGGAGGTGAACCATGAGAGACTATGGACTCTGAAAAACAATCTGAGGGTTTTGAAGGGGAGGGGGGTGGGAGGTTGGGGGAACCAGGTGGTGGGTATTGGAGAAGGCACGGATTGCATGAGCACTGGGTGTGGTGCAAAAACAATGAATACTGTTATGCTGAAGAGAAATAAAAAAAATTCCATTAATCGCAAAAAAAAGTAGCAATTATGATTTTTCCAATTCTAAAACATTTCATGCTAAATATAGAAGGATTTAAGATGCAAATATAGGAGGGAAGAGTCAAGATGGCGGAGAAGTAGCAGGCTGAGACTACTTCAGGTAGAGGGAGATCAGCTAGATAGCTTATCTAAAGATTGCAAACACCTACAAATCCAACGGGAGATCGAAGAGAAGAACAACAATTCTACAAACAGAAAATCAACCACTTTCTGAAAGGTAGGACTGGCGGGGAAGTGAATCCAAAGCGATGGGAAGATAGACCGCGGGGGGAGGGGCCGGCTCCTGGCAAGCGGCGGAGCAACAGAGCACAAAATCAGGACTTTTAAAAGTCTGTTCCGCTGAGGGACATCGCTCCAGAGGCTTAACCGGGGAGAAGCGCACGCGGGGTCAGCGTGGCCTCAGGTCCCGCAGGGTCACAGAAGGATCGGGGGTGTCTGAGTGTCACAGAGTTTGCAGGTATTAGAACGGGGAAGCCGGCTACAGAGACAGAGCCGAGGAGTGACTCTCAGCTCGGGGTTACCTTGAACCGGTCGCAGGCTTGGTCAGCTCGGAGCGTGGCCGGAGGCCAGGGTGACGGGAGAAATTGGGCGCTGTTCTCTGAGGGCGCACTGAGGAGTGGGGCCCCAGACTCTCGGCTCCTCCGGGCCGGAGACTGGGAGGCCGCCATCTTCATTCCTGTTCTCCGGAACTCTACGGAAAGCGCTCAGGGAACAAAAGCTCCCGAAAGCAAACCCGAGCGGATTACTCAGCACGGCCCCTGGTAAGGGCAGTGCAACTCCGCCTGGGGCAAAGACACTTGAGAATCACTACAACAGACCCCTCCCCCAGAAGATCAACAAGAAACCCAGCCAGGACCAAGTTCACCTACCAAGGAGTGCAGTTTCAATACCAAGGAGAGCAGCGGAATTCCAGAGGAGGAGAAAGCAAAGCACGGAACTCATGGCTTTCTCCCCATGATTCTTTAGCCTTGCAGTTAATTTAATTTTTTTTTCTTTTTCAATTTTTTTTCTCTTCTTCTGCTAATTTTTTTTAACTTTTACCCTTTTCTTTTTTAACGTTTTTTAACTAGTTTATCTAATATATATATATTTTTTTCCTTTTTATATTTTTTCATTATTGGTTTTCTTTTTTTACTTGTTTCTTTTTTC
>NW_022631006.1:8010415-8022518 GCF_010015895.1 Lontra canadensis | reverse complement strand
CACGATTTGGGATCTCTTCTGATTTGGCTAAAGCATATTTTCCTGGGGTTGTTGCCACACTTTTAGTATTTTACTTGTTCCTTCATATACTCTTATCTGGACAAAATGACAAGGCAGAAAAATTCACCACAAAAAAAAAAAAGAACAAGAGGCAGTACCAAAGGCTAGGGACCTAATCAATACAGACATTGGTAATATGTCAGATCTAGAGTTCAGAATGACGATTCTCAAGGTTCTAGCCGGGCTCAAAAAAGGCATGGAAGATATTAGAGAATCCCTCTCGGGAGATATAAAAGCCCTTTCTGGAGAAATAAAAGAACTAAAATCTAATCAAGTTGAAATCAAAAAAGCTATTAATGAGGTGCAATCAAAAATGGAGGCTCTCACTGCTAGGAGAAATGAGGCAGAAGAAAGAATTAGCGATATAGAAGACCAAATGACAGAGAATAAAGAAGCTGAGCAAAAGAGGGACAAACAACTACTGGACCACGAGGGCAGAATTCGAGAGATAAGTGACACCATAAGGCAAAACAACATTAGAATAATTGGGATTCCAGAAGAAGAACAAAGAGAGAGGGGAGCAGAAGGTATACTGGAGAGAATTATTGGAGAGAATTTCCCCAATATGGCAAAGGGAACAAGCATCAAAATCCAGGAGGTTCAGAGAACCCCCCTCAAAATCAATAAGAATAGGTCCACACCCCGTCACCTAATAGTCAAATTTACAAGTCTTAGTGACAAAGAGAAAATCCTGAAAGAAGCCCGGGAAAAGAAGTCTGTAACATACAATGGTAAAAATAGTAGATTGGCAGCTGACTTATCCACAGAGACCTGGTAGGCCAGAAAGAGCTGGCATGATATATTCAGAGTACTAAACGAGAAAAACATGCAGCCAAGAATACTATATCCAGCTAGGCTATCATTGAAAATAGAAGGAGAGATTAAAAGCTTCCAGGACAAACAAAAACTGAAAGAATTTGCAAACACCAAGCCAGCTCTACTGGAAATATTGAAAGGGGTCCTCTAAGCAAAGAGAGAGCCTAAAAGTAGTAGATCAGAAAGGAACAGAAACAATATACAATAACAGTCACCTTACAGGCAATACAATGGCACTAAATTCATATCTCTCAATAGTTACCCTGAATGTTAATGGGCTAAATGCCCCAATCAAAAGACACAGGGTATCAGAATGGATAAAAAAACAAAACCCATCTATATGTTGCCTACAAGAAACTCATTTTAAACCCGAAGACACCTTCAGATTTAAAGTGAGGGGGTGGAAAAGAATTTACCATGCTAATGGACATCAGAAGAAAGCAGGAGTGGCAATCCTTATATCAGATCAATTAGATTTTAAGCCAAATACTATAATAAGAGATGAGGAAGGACACTTTATCATACTCAAAGGATCTGTCCAGCAAGAAGATCTAACAATTGTAAATATCTATGCCCCTAATGTGGGAGCAGCCAACTATATAAACCAATTACTAAGAAAATCAAAGAAACACATCGACAATAATACAATAATAGTAGGGGACTTTAGCACTCCCCTCACTGAAGTGGACAGATCATCCAAGCAAAAGATCAACAAGGAAATAAAGGCCTTAAATGACACACTGGACCAGATGGATATCACAGATATATTCAGAACATTTCATCCCAAAGCAACAGAATACACATTCTTCTCTAGTGCCCATGGAACATTCTCCAGAATAGATCACATCCTCAGTCCTAAATCAGGTCTCAACCGGTATCAAAAGATTGGGATCATTCCCTGCATATTTTCAGACCACAATGCTCTGAAGCTAGAACTCAATCACAAGAGGAAATTTGGAAAGAACCCAAATACATGGAGACTAAACAGCATCCTTCTAAAGAATGAATGGGTCAACCAGGAAATTAAAGAAGAATTGAAAAAAGTCATGGAAACAAATGATAATGAAAATACAACGGTTCAAAATCTGTGGGACACAACAAAGGCAGTCCTGAGAGGAAAATATATAGCGGTACAAGCCTTTCTCAAGAAACAAGAAAGGTCTCAGGTACACAACCTAACCCTAAACCTAAAGGAGCTGGAGAAAGAACAAGAAAGAAACCCTAAACCCAGCAGGAAAAGAGAAATCATAAAGATCAGAGCAGAAATCAATGAAATAGAAACAAACAAACAAAAAAAACAATAGAACAAATCAATGAAACTAGGAGCTGGTTCTTTGAAAGAATTAATAAGATTGATAACCCCCTGGCCAGACTTATCAAAAAGAAAAGAGAAAGGACCCAAATCAATAAAATCATGAATGAAAGAGGAGAGATCACAATGAACACCAAAGAAATACAGACAATTATAAGAACATATTATGAGCAACTCTATGCCAACAAATTTGACAATCTGGAAGAAATGGATGCATTCCTAGAGACATATAAACTACCACAACTGAACTGGGAAGAAATAGAAAGCCTGAACAGACCCATAACCAGTAAGGAGATTGAAACAGTCATCAAAAATCTCCAAACAAACAAAAGCCCAGGGCCAGATGGCTTCCTGGGGGAATTCTACCAAACATTTATTTTTTTTTTTTAAAGATTTTATTTATTTATTTGTCAGAGACGGAGAGAGAGTGAGCAAGCACAGGCAGACAGAGAGGCAGGCAGAGGCAGAGGGAGAAGCAGGCTCCCCGCTGAGCAAGGAGCCCGATGTGGGACTCGATCCCAGGATGCTGGGATCATGACCTGAGCCGAAGGCAGCCGCTTAACCAACTGAGCCACCCAGGCGTCCCTCTACCAAACATTTAAAGAAGAACTAATTCCTATTCTCCTCAAACTGTTCCAAAAAATAGAAATGGAAGGAAAACTTCCCAACTCATTTTATGAGGCCAGCATCACCTTGATCCCAAAACCAGAGAAGGATCCCATTAAAAAAGAGAACTACAGACCAATATCCTTGATGAACAGAGATGCAAAAATTCTCACCAAAATACTAGCCAATAGGATTCAACAGTACATTAAAAGGATTATTCACCACGACCAAGTGGGATTTATTCCAGGGCTGCAAGGTTGGTTCAACATCCGCAAATCAATCAATGTGATACAACACATTAATAAAAGAAAGAACAAGAACCATATGATACTCTCAATAGATGCTGAAAAAGCATTTGACAAAGTACAGCATCCCTTCCTGATCAAAACTCTTCAAAGTGTAGGGATAGAGGGCACATACCTCAATATTATAAAAGCCATCTATGAAAAACCCATCGCAAATATCATTCTCAATGGAGAAAAACTGAAAGCTTTTCCTCTAAGGTCAGGAACACGGCAGGGATGTCCGTTATCACCACTGCTACTCAACATAGTACTAGAAGTCCTAGCCTCAGCCATCAGACAACAAAAAGAAATTAAAGGCATCCAAATCGGCAAAGAAGAAGTCAAACTATCACTCTTCGCAGATGATATGATACTATATGTGGAAAACCCAAAAGACTCCACTCCAAAACTGCTAGAACTTGTACAGGAATTCAGTAAAGTGTCAGGATATAAAATCAATGCACAGAAATCAGTCACATTTCTCTACACCAACAAGACAGAAGAAAGAGAAATTAAGGAGTCCATCCCATTTACAATTGCACCCAAAACTATAAGATACTTAGGAATAAACCTAACCAAAGAGACTAAGAATCTATACACAGAAAACTATAAAGTACTCATGAAAGAAATTGAGGAAGACACAAAGAAATGGAAAAATGTTCCATGCTCCTGGATTGGAAGAATAAATATTGTGAAAATGACTATGCTACCTAAAGCAATCTACACATTTAATGCAATTCCTATCAAAGTACCATCCATTTTTTTCAAAGAAATTGAAATCTTGTTCAGAAATTGTGTTATGAGATTTCCTAAAATTTATATGGAACCAGAAAAGACCACGAATAGCCAAAGGAATATTGAAAAAGAAAGCCAAAGTCGATGGCATTACAATTCCGGACTTCAAGCTCTATTACAAAGCTGTCATCATCAAGACAGCATGGTACTGGCACAAAAACAGACATATAGATCAATGGAACAGAATAGAGAGCCCAGAAATAGACCCTCAACTCTATGGTCAACTAATCTTTGACAAAGCAGGAAAGAATGTCCAATGGAAAAAAGACAGCCTCTTCAATAAATGGTGTTGGGAAAATTGGACAGCCACATGCAGAAAAATGAAATTGGATCGTTTCCTTACACCACACACGAAAATAGACTCAAAATGGATGAAGGACCTCAATGTGAGAAAGGAATCCATCAAAATCCTTGAGGAGAACACAGGCAGCAACCTCTTCGACCTCAGCCGCAGCAACATCTTCCTAGGAACATCGCCAAAGGTAAGGGAAGCAAGGGCAAAAATGAACTATTGGGATTTTATCAAGATCAAAAGCTTTTGCACAGCAAAGGAAACAGTTCACAAAACCAAAAGATGACTGACAGAATGGGAGAAGATATTTGCAAACGACATATCAGATAAAGGGCTAGTGTCCAGAATCTATAAAGAACTTATAATACTCAACACCCAAAGAACAAATAATCCAATCAAGAAATGGGCAGAAGACATGAACAGACCTTTCTGCAAAGAAGACATCCAGATGGCCAACAGACACAGGAAAAAGTGCTCCACATCACTCGGCATCAGGGAAATACAAATCAAAACCACAATGAGATACCACCTCACACCAGTCAGAATGGCTAAAATTAACAAGTCAGGAAATGGCAGATGCTGGAGAGGATGCGGAGAAAGGGGAACCCTCCTACACTGTTGGTGGGAATGCAAGCTGGTGCAACCACTCTGGAAAACAGCATGGAGGTTCCTCAAAATGTTGAAAATAGAGCTACCTTATGACCCAGCAATCGCACTGCTGGGTATTTACCCTAAAGATACAAACGTAGTGATCCGAAGGGGCACGTGCACCCGAATGTTTATAGCAGCAATGTCTACAATAGCCAAACTATGGAAAGAACCTAGATGTCCATCAACAGACGAATGGATAAAGAAGATGTGGTATATATACACAATGGAATACTATGCAGCCATCAAAAGAAATGAAATCTTGCCATTTTCGACGACGTGGATGGAACTAGAGGGTATCATGCTTAGCAAAATAAGTCAATCGGAGAAAGACAACTATCATATGATCTCCCTGATATGAGGGAGAGGAGATGCAACATGGGGGGTTAAGGGGGTAGGAGAAGAGTAAATGAAGCAAGATGGGATTGGGAGGGAGATAAACCATAAGTGACTCTTAATCTCACAAAACAAACTGAGGGTTGCTGGGGGGAGGGTGGTTGGGGGGGGTGGGGTTATGGACATTGGGGAGGGTATGTGCTATGGTGAGTGCTGTGAAGTGTGTAAACCTGGCGATTCACAGACCTGTACCCCTGGGGGAAAAAATATATGTTTATAAAAAATAAAATTTAAAAAAAAGAATAATTAAAAAAGATGCAAATATAAATGTCATAATTCTGTAATCATATAATATTTCTAATATTCCTTTTAGTCTCAAAAATTCTTAATATATTCAGGATCATGATTTTTTCACCTCATGTGTTTTGATTTGAGTATTCCCCACTTCCTCAAGTCATTACCTCAATCATCTCCTTTGTTTTAATTTTATTTTTTGTTTTCATTTAATCTGTATTTTACAGTAGCTCTGTAAGATATTTTAATTATTTACAGTTGCATTTTCATTTTGTTACCCTTTATTTGGGGCAAAATATCACAGCCATTTCTTTTGTCTTTATCATTTTCTTGTTCAGAAATTGTGTTATGAGATTTTTATAAGAGCTCAGGGATGGTGTCTGTTATTTGTGTGTTTGAGAGAAATTAAGAAAAGGAGTCATTTGACAATGTGAGCTTCAGATAAATCTCAGAAAACAATTCTCGCTTACAAATTCTGTCCATATCTGTCACAATAATTGTCTCAGAGGATTTGGAAGACAGAATTTTATATTCATTCAGTGCTATATCTGCAGTGCCTAGCACAATGTTTTCCACATAATTGATTATCAGTAGATGCTAGAGAAGAAAGAAGGGATAATTCTGTTACTGACTGATAATTTTAATTTAAGCTTTCTGTTTGAATTATATTTATAAATTGATTTGTGAAAAATAAAAGTACTTAAAGTATATATGTGATTATTTGATTATTTGAGAACATACTGTTTCATTCCATTTTTATGTCTCTCTTTCCTAATGATGATCTGCTGTTATAAGATTATTCCATTTATTCTTGAACTTGTAATTTTTTGTTATCATAATAAAAGATTTCTTTCTGAGGTATATGGGAAAACTTTTGTATGCATGTGCAGGTACCTTACTATTATTAGTAGATTGCACAAAGGTATTTGGGCTAGTGGCTAATGTAGAGATGACGTGCTACCAACCTCCCTCCACATTCATGTTTGACTGATATATCATCATGAACCACAACGTTTATTAAAAAAAAAAAAATTTCCTAGTGCTGCAGAGAAATCAATGGAATGAAACAAATTGAGTAAGTATTTAATTTCCGCATTCTTCTACCCCTGCTCAAGGGTAGTAGGCTCCTTTCAAGGTCCCTCCCAATCTTCCTAAATAATGATGGATATAATTGTTAGGGTGGATGTTATAATTGTTATAATTGTTCGGATGGATATAATAAATAGAGTGACAGTGCTTCCTCTTAGCTGAGTTAAGGTTGCCAGGTATTTGGTAAATGGCTTTCTCTTCCTGGAGAAGTCCCCAGAGTAAATTCAGCTTATCACATCTGACCAAAGGAGGTTAGAACTGTAGCGCAACACGTCAGTGGGCTACTTTCCCTCCTTACACCGCCAGCTCCTGAGCAGTAGAAGGAAGACGACTCCGATTCATGCCTTTCCTCCAAGCCTGATAATGGAGTCAGAAGGAAGCATGCTTCCATATTATTCATTTGTTTCTTCTTAAATCAATTAGAAGCAAGACAGAGGGTGCAGTTCCTACAGGCTTGAATGCTTGATCAGACTGAGGTGAGGATTGATGCAGTGGAAAAAAACCAGTGTTTTAGACTGAGTGTGCAGTGAGTACATAGCTCAGATCCAGACACATTCAGGTTTAAGCCTTCATCATGTTTGGTATATTTGCTTCCTACGTCCGGGGACAAGGTAGTACAAACTTTTAGGCCTTCTCTTGATCCTGTGAAGCCAGACTGGGTGCTGAGAGTCCCCCTTTTGTTTGCTTTCTCTAGGAGGGTGCTGACTGAATTTGTGTGGTTTTTACAAATCCAGGAGAGTGGGGCTGCTCTCTGCGCATGCTCACTAGCCGCTTACAAGAGGTTACTGTGGTTGTCATCCTGTGTGCCCTGGTGGGAGGCCACAGGATGGAATGATGTGCGGGTGAGGGACTGAGTGTTGTGTGTGCTCATGGACCATTTGTGAGGGTCTGCAGGCAGGCCGCCTCCAGTGGGTCACGGGCAGACTCCTAATGGAGGATGTGCCATAGTGTGTAGGGTCCATGTTGTTTTACTGCCCTTCAGGAGCCCTGGGCGCTGTTCTGCTAGGAGGACCCCACTCCCCAGGGAGCAGTACACCTCAGCGTTCTGGATGGGGTTAGAAAGAGGTTCCTCTTTGGGAGCATCCTTCAGAGCTGGAGGGGCATGTGTTCACTCACATGTTTTCACGTCCCTCTACGGTACAATCACAGGCTGGAAGTTTCCTCTTGGTTGGGAACTGTGCCATGCGCAAGGGCGAAGAAGGTAAAGTGAAATTGTTCTTCGTGCCATCCTTAATCTGTCAAAATCATATTATTTGTTGTTGTTCCACAGTGTGCTATGTGTTCTCTGTTGGACTTTTTTGTAGGTACTCTTTTTAGTTTAATGTATGACATTGAAAAGCAGTGGTTTTAGGGAGGAGTGGAGATGGTAGAAAATTTGTTTTACCATTTTGATATCATTGTTTAAATTTTTTATTTTAAAATAATTATTAGGAAAAATTGACTATTTTTGATGTGCAGTTCTGTGAAGTTTGAATTTTAGTACATTGTATAGATCATGTAATGATACAAGATCATGATACAGAATAGTATCATTGCTCCCCAAAACTCCCTTGAACTAGTCTAACGCCATCTCACACTTCCATATTCCCCATTCCTTGCAAACATCGGTCTATTCTTATTTTGTGTTTTTAAAAATGTCATAATGATGGGAGCATACAACCCATAATCTATGAGAACTATGTGTCTTCGTGGGAGGAAGCATATGCCACAGGGCACATGTATGACCTCACCCTTGTCACCAGTTCAGTGCTTCCTACCCCTGAGGTTTTGAAAGTTGAAGTTATTTTCATAGGAATAGTTCATCATTTCAAGTGTTTGAATTCCTTTAGACAGTTGATTTATAGTTCTACAAAATATATTTAGGAATTGATAAAGCAGAATTGGTGTTGAAGTTTGGATAATCTCATAATCAAGTTAAGTCATGTTCTGTATACAAGTTCTGTATACAAACTCCATCCTAAATTTTTATTAAGAGATACTTTCTCACATTTTGAGAATAATTTAATTAATGAAGTTTTATTCTAGCCATACCAATTAGAGTAGGATTATTATTTGGCTTTTCCAGGAATTGATATGAAATAACATATCCAAAAATTCTTACATTTGTAGCATTCGCAACGTCTGTGCAGAGTTGAACTATAACAATAGAGTGGGTATTATGTCAAATAAAGGCCATACCCATGCAAGTTATTTTATTAGTAAGAGAACAAAATCAGAATAATCAGAAACATATAATATTTTACCTTTAAAGTGGGAAAGTACCTCTAAAGGGATAAAAATATCCTGAAAAGTTCCATCCACCTCATTGCAAATGTAAGATTTCATTTTTTGATGGCTGCATAGTATTCCATTGCATATATATACCACCTCTTCATTATCCATTCATCTGTTGATGGACGTTTACGTTCTTTCCATAGTTTGGCTATTTTGTACATTGCTGCTATAAACATTGGGATGCAGTTGCCCCTTCGCATCACTACATTTGTATCTTTGAGGTAAATACCTAGTAGCACAATTGCTGGGTCATAGGGTAGCTCCATTTTCAACTTTTTGAGGAACCTCTGTTTTCCAGAGTAGACTCACCAGTTTGCATTCCTACCAGCAGTGTAGGAGGGTTCCCCTTTCCCCGCATCCTCGCCAGCATCTGTCATTTCCTGACTTGTTCATTTAGGCCATTCTGACTGGTGTGAGATGCTATCTCATTGTGGTTTTGATTTGTATTTCCCTGATGCTGAGTGATGTGGAGCACTTTTTCATGTGTCTGCTGGCCATCTGGATGTCTTTTTTGTAGAAATGTATGTTCGTGTCTTCTGCCCATTTCTTGATTGGATTGTTTTTTGGGTGTTGAGTTTGATAAGTTCTTTATAGATTTTGGATACTAGCCCTTTATCTGATACGTCGTTTGCAAATATCTTCTCCCATTCTGCAGGTTGTCTTTTGGTTTTGTTAACTGTTTCCTTTCCACAGCAAAACTTTTGAGCTTGGTGAAGTCCCAATAGTTCATTTTTGCCCTTGCTTCCCTTGCCTTTAGAGATTTGTCTAGCCAGAATTTTCTGAGCTGAGGTCAAAGAGGTTGCTACCAGTGTTCTCCTCAAGGATTTTGATGGATTCCTGTCTCACATTAACATTTTTCATCCATGTTGAGTCTATTTTTGTGTGTAGTATAAGGAAATAGTCCAGTTTCATTCTTCTGCGTATGGCTGTTCAATTTTCCCAACACCATTTGTTGAAAGACTGTCTTTTTTCCACTGGACATTCTTTCCTACTTTGTTGAAGTTTAGTTGACCATTGAGTTGAGGGTCCATTTCTGGGTTCTCTATTCTGTTCCATTGATCTGTGTGTCTGTTTTTGTGCCAGTACCATAGTACCAGTACCAGTACCCGTACCCTTCTGTTTTTGTACCATACCATGTCTTGTTGATGACAGCTTTGTAATAGAGCTTGGGGTCGGGAATTTTGACGCCCCCAGTTTTGGTTTTCTTTTTCAACTTTTCTTTGGCTATTACAGGTCTTTTTGGTTTCATATAAATTTTAGGATGGTTTATTCCAGCTACGTGAAAATGTTGATTGTATTTTGTTAGGGATTGCCTTGAATGTATAGCTTGCTCTGGGAAGTGTAGACATTTTCACAATATTTGTTCTTCCAACCCATGAGCATGGAACCTTTTCCCATTTCTTCGTAAACAGTTGCCTTCTTATCACAACATGATTTATTTTTACGTTAGGTGAAAGAGCAGCATATAAAGTGTGAGGATACATAATTCTCAACCTTACATTGTTTTCATGGTCCCTTACATACAGAATTGTTATGTAATTTCACCAACCCACTTCCATCACAGATGCAATGAATGAACATTTTCTCTGACAATTTGTAGGGGCAAAAACTGAGAACAGGCTTTTGATATCATCCTGCTCTGTGTTCTAAACTATTAGCTCTGCCACAAATTTCTTGGTACTTGGGAGCTATGTTTCATTATTTGCAAAATGGGAAAATTACATCTTCTTTATATTTTGTTGTGACAATTTATCAATAATATTAAAGAGATTGACAAGAAACAGATAAGCAATTTGGGATGGTATCTCAATAGATACTGAAAAGACATTTGAAAAATCCAGATCCATTCCTGATTAAAATTTGATTAATTTGCTTTACTGATTGCTGCCCTAATGCTTGTGAGTCCCTCAGAGGCACAGGCTAAGAGAAGAGCATTTCCCCAGTAAGTTCAGTAGAGATGTGACCACAAGATGGCAGTGCACCTGTGCTGATGGAGAACACATGGAGGTTCATCTTAGTGCATCTGATGGGCTAGACTATGGCAGCAGCAGAGTCTTTTCTTATTGGCTGGTAGACAATGTGGGAAGTTACTCTGTTAGAGGAAAGAAGGGACAGCCTGATAAAAAAAAGGAGCTGAGCTGGCTGGGGCTGCAGTTCTGAACCTGAGCTTAATTGGGAGGAACCATGAAGACATCCATGGGAGCTTTAATCATGTTCTCCTGGCTGCAGCTGAACTGTGAGTTGAGCGTTTATGAGCAACAGAGTATATTAGTGGATATTCTTCAGAAGTCAACACTGGCTTTATTCAATGTTTCCTCCACTTAGTGTAGAAAAAGAGAATTCTGAAGCACAATAACCTGGAATCTCTTCTCCTTTCTCTCACCTTTTCTTTCTGCACAGGGTTCAGCCAGGGAGAGAATGTGGAGCAGCATCCTTCTACCCTGAGTGTCCAGGAGGGAAGCAGCTCTGTTATCAGCTGCAGTTATTCAGACAGTACCTCAGACTACTTCCCCTGGTATAAGCAAGAACCTGGAAAAGGTCCCCAGCTCCTTGTATACATTCTTTCAAGCATGGCCACAAAAGAAGAACAAAGACTCACTGTTTCATTGAATAAGACGGCCAAACGTTTCTCCCTGCACATCAGAGACACCCAGCCTGAAGACTCAGCTGTGTACTTCTGCGCAGCAAGCACACATTGCTTCCCAGGCACCTGCTGCCTGCACTCAAACCTGGGACTGGGGCAGCCCCTGTCTTTTGACATAGACCTTCAAGGATAGCTTTTGTGCTGTTGTTTATCCACAAGTGAAAGCTAACATATTAGACATTAAAAGCTTATAAGAGAAAGAGTAAGCTCATGATGACCTGGGCAGAGTTAGAGCATTTTGTTAGATGACCGTTGCTGAATGGATTCTTGAAGGCAGTCAGTGATGTTTTATTGTGAAGTTTGGGTTTTAAAGATGGCTTTACATTTGCTATTCAGAACCCTGTCATACAAATAAATTTTAATACATTAGCACATCCTATTATGGATAAAGTTTTAATTCTTGTCTTTCAAATGTTACAAATGTCACTTTTCCCATGTTATAAAACATTACATGCTAAATACAGAAAATATGTAAAATATAAATAGTGATATTGATAATTCTGTACCCAGATAATTTATTACTAATGTTTGGTTTGTTCTCTTCTTAAATCTAATGTAAGTAGGATTCTGATTTTTTTTTCACTTAATGTTATATCATGAATTGAATATTCTCAATTTTAAGTCTCCTCCTCCAACACCTGCTTTTTAATAGC
>NW_022631006.1:7923706-8005415 GCF_010015895.1 Lontra canadensis | reverse complement strand
TCTTGAGAACCTCAGTTTAAGATCTCTAACATGAGGGGCACATTGGCGGCTGTCGGTTAGGCCTCTGACTCTTGATCTCAGCTTAGGTCTTGATCTCATGGTGGTGAGTTCAAACCTTGTGTTGGGTTCTATACTAGGCATGAAGCCTACAAAAAAAAAAAAAAAAAGAAAGAAAAAGAAAGAAAGAAAGAGCGAGCAAGCAAAGCTTGCTCTAATATGAGCAATATTTCCCATTCCTGTCAATGAAGGCTGTGTGATGCCATACTAGTTGGTACACATGTAACCAAGGTTCCATTTCTGGTAGTTTATCTGCTGAACTGGTAATAAAAAGTGCCTAATAGGGTTATTTCACACGTCTCAATCTCAGTGTTTCTCTGAGATTTTGTTTAGAGCTGATTAAATGAAAGGCCAGGAGAGTAATCTGTGCCTATGATGGAAGGAAGAGTGTCAAGAGTTTACTTATCTAGTCAGTTTGTGAAGGGTTGTGTTGGGACATTCAGAGTTATGTGGGCTACAGGGAACAGTTTATGGTAAGACAGCACAGGACTTTATGAAGAAAGGATGTGCTACAGCTAACATGTACTAGGCCACAGTAGTCCGAGGGTATCTGCTACAGTAACTCATTTCAGTTTTCATATTCTATTTTTTTGTTTCCATTATAAGAGAAGATTGGGGACAAAGGTGATAGGAAAAGTGAAGTTTTTATGTGAGGGCTAACCTTACCAAACTGTTCCAGAGAAGTTTTTTCCCACTATATAGAGATTAATTGAAATGACACCGGTAGTAAAAACAAAATTCAGTTGATTACTTTTTTAAAGATTTTATTTTTTATTTAACAGAGAGGAGAAAGAGAGAACAAGAGAGAGAGTAAGAGAGAGCACAAGCATGGGGAGCAGCAGAGGGAAAAGGAGAAGCAGGTTCCCCACTGAGCAGAGAGCCCAATGAGGGGTTCAATTCTAGGACCCTGAGATCATGACCTAAACCAAAGGTAGACACTTAACCGACCGAGCCAACCAGGTACCCAAAAATCCAGTTGATTTTTAACTTTTGTGATTGGTGTTATTTTCTGATGGGAGAGGGCTTCAATCCATGCAGTAAATAAAATACTATTATTAGTACATACACGTAGATGATGAAGGGAATGAAATTGTGTAAGATCCTTTTAGAGATACTCAAACACCTCCTTGGGACAGATTTCCAGACCATATTCCACGTTTCCAGATTTTGTGGGATTTTGTCAGTTCCAAGACAGGCATGAAGAGCCCCATCATCTGCTATCCTAGAAACGTTTCCCCACCAGTGTTCATTTAAAGTTGCATCCAGTGTGCTCCTACTGCGATGTGTTGTCTCTGGAAGATTTTAGTAAGTGTTTATTGGCAATCATTTGCCTCTACCAGGACGCTATCCTGACTTTGATATCTCTTGTTCTCATGGATCAAATAAATCGGTCATTTTTAGTGATTCTTTACAAAATTAGGGCCAAATTTTCTACATCTATGATGAAATTGTTAAACTTTTCCATGGACATGTCTTTATGTTCTGTAAGAGGCTCTTGCACAAGAACCTTGATCTGAAAGGTATGCTTGTACAATAAACTCCTCACGTTTCCCTGCTTTACAGGGTCCTTTGTATTGTGAGACTTTGTCTTTAGGGCAAAAAAATTTTTTGAGTACCATGAAGACATTAAAAAAATTCATGTATTTTCTGTAGGAGAGGGTTAAGGAATGCTAGAAAGTTAAGAAACTTCATTATCTTTATAGTATTTGGAAGCTTTGTCCTACATTAAAAACATATTGACTGTCACTGACTACATAATTTTTTTTAAATGGTGCACCTGAGAGGTATCCACTAGTTCAGCTACTAGAATTAACATTGCTTCTGCTAAGAGACTGGGTTTTATAAAACGGTCTAGAGTACTAATTTCATGACCAGGCTGGTATTGTCTTCTTCAATGTTTAACATAAAATTATTTTTAAAAAATCTATTAATTCGGAATTTGATGCCAGAGTGTCCAAAAGATCTGTCCAGCACATGGGCACTTCTTGAATGACAGAAGCACAATTGTGAGATTCCTTTCATTGAGAAATATATTAAAGTTGAATGATAGGAGGAGAAATTAGTATTTCCCATTTACTCAGCTAGCTAGGCATTTTTAGATAGTTATAGTCTATCCTTTAGAGAGGAGGCCAGTTTGTACTGTATGTGGTTCCATCGTATTTCATGCAGACATATACAACGCAAGTTCTGACGATGCTTCAACCAATTTAGCTGAGGCTACAGTGATTTTGAGGCAAAGATGTTAAGCCTTGGCTGCTATATCAAGAGACAGACAATGATAGGCAATGGATCTTTGCTGTTTGCTATGATGTGGAGGAATATCATTAGGGCACAGCCTTACTTTTAACATACGTACACAGAGAAAGTTTTATTACAATCAATTATTATATGATCAACAGTTCTGTGGAGGAGTATGGGGTCACCTAGAGTATATTCCCTTTAGAACTGAACATACAAACATGGTAGCTTACTGTGGTTCAGGTGAGGTAAGGGAAAAACATAAATTCAAAGGATTGATAACCTAATGACCAAACTCTGGTGTCTATTCTGGCCTTTCTGAACAGAGCTGAGCTGTGGAAACTGAACAATAAGGAGAAGACCTCGATGACAGGTCTATTGTCTGAGTGCTGCAACCTGAACTCTTCAGCAAAGAATGGTTAGATTTTTCTACTTTTGGCCTCAACATAGGCATCTGAACAGATGTGAGTAGTGAGGAGGAACACTGGCATAACAACAGGTACCTTGAAAGAGCTACAGTGAATGTCTAAACACTTTGCCTTCTTATCACAACGTGATTTATTTCTACCTTAGGTGAAAGAGCAGCATATGTAATGTGAGGAAACATGATTCTCAATCATATGTTGTTTTCATAATCAACTACATGGAGTATTTTTTTTAAGATTTTATTTATATATTTGACAGACATCACAAGTAGGCAGAAGCAGGTGGGGGTGGGGAGGAGGCTCCCAGGTGAGCAGAGAGCCCAATGTTAGGCTCGATCCCAGGACTCTGGGATCATGACCTGAGTCAAAGGAAGGGGCTTTAACCCACTGAGTCACTCAGTGCCCCACATGGAGTATTTTTAATTAAGTGCCACCCACCCATATTCATCACAGATGCAATGATTGAACATAGCATAGTTAAACCATCAATCCTCATTTCAATATAAAATTTTACTAATTCATTTTAAGATTTAATTGTTTCCAAGTTAAGGGTTGTTGAATGCAAAAGGATGTAGGGTAGTGAGACTCTCACTGAGACATGAGAATTATGACATGACCCACATACTTGCTACACCAGGAAACCCCTGTTTCCTATTCTGGGGCATAGCAGCAGATACCCAGCAATCATTCCCTCACCCTCTCAGGCTCCCCTCACAATGCCAAGCCCTTATATTGAAGAAGAAGAAGAAGAAGACATTTTCCATCTCATTGGAGAACTTGAACATGTTGCTCTCCAGACTTCTGAAGGTGGTCATGGCTTCCGTATGGCTAGGTAGGAAGAGGCCCTGTGGAAATGTGCCTCCTCTATGATCTAAAACAGGGGATAGAGGCAGTTTTGTGGGTATTGTGGGAAGGAGGCGTGTTTCCACCTGCAGGAAACAGCCCGAGCTAATATTCCTTTATGTGTCTGGAGATAAATGTTCATAGTGCTTTACCGAAGATGTGTCCCTCTCCAGAACTTTATTCTGATAATCCTTAGAAGTGTTTTTATTTTGTTTTGTTTTTAAAAAATAAATGATCATAAAATGGGAGCTAAGGAAGTGCTTGTTTTTGTCGTTGGTGTATTGTAGAAAAAGACCAGCTTTTAAAAATTGTTTAGTCACAGGGATGTTTTCCCATGCAGACTCCAGACCTTCTTCCCTGATATTTGATGACCATCTTGGCTGGAGGGCAGTTATCACAAATGAAATCTCACAAACCGGTTTGGGACTGGTACTATAACAAAACTATGGTGGGGAGTTTTAAAAAAGTTCAAAAAATTATAAACTTGTGGGTCTCAATCCTGCAAAATATGAGTCCTGGAGTTAGTGGTGGGATCATAATATGCATAATTTTAAATCACTGGTACATTGGTTTTACTATCAGATACTGTGTGGATATAAGCTGTTATGTCTTGAACAATTTGAAAAGATGGGGAGAAAGCAATCCTAAATCATGCTCCAGGCATTTGATGCAAATCCACATCTTCAAGGTTCCCTGCCCTGTGGAGGAAAATTATTTGATTAACGTATGGCAACATAATGATACAGACAACAACAGTGAAAAGCATGCTTGAGGCTAGATATCCACTGAGTATATGATTGATACTTGTTGCCTGATTCACATGTACTAGTTATATTAGAATCATTGAAATTGTGGAATAAGGTATTGATCTCAGATAATTTCTATAGGGATTAGATAACTGTGATTATGATTTTTTTCTGGGTAGGGTTAATATTTTTCATTTTTTAAATGATTTTGCAGGGATATTTGAATATTGACAAGGTAATGTGAGTTTTTTCCTCCTAAAAAGCTTTTATTAAAAATATTGCATGCCTTACAATTGGTACGATTTACGACTGAGGAAATATTGTATTCTAGTAGTAGTGATTCCTCAATCAAAAGCTATTCAGTCATTATTTTTGTTTAATTTAGCAGATCAGTGAGCATGCAATGAATGAGAGTCCTTGTTCCACATGTGGGGTGGAGATCTGAAAAGTGGAGAATAATGACGTGACTTCTTATTACTTCCTTAGATTTCAAGTTAAAACCCTTTTATGACATTCTATTGCATTATTGGCTGGCTCTGAAAGGATATATGAAAATATTTTAAAAAAAGAAAACTGTTCTAAAATGCTCAAGACAATGGGTATCTTCTCAGCTACAGAAATTCCCTGCGATGTGTGTTAAAGAACTTCCATATCAGGTAGAGTATTAAGAACAAAATAGACCCGAGAGGTCAGGATTGCTGTTGTTCAGACTTCCAAGGGCCACCTGCAGCCTGACATGTGCCTCATGAAGTCAGGGATGAAACAGATGGCTGACTTGGGGCGGATTCTGGCCTACATGCACGCATTTCAGTCCTTGTCCACCAGGGGGTTCAGCTTCCTACCACAATAACATTTCCTGTGTGAAATGTAGGCTTCCACTGATCATTTCTCTGTCACTCCAAACTTTCTTCATGGTAGGAATGAAGAACATTATTTAGGTGATACTCCAGAAATGAAGTGTTCTCCAGGCTTCTTGACTGTGGTACTCTTAATGCTTGGTAAGTAAAATGTCTCTTAAAGTTTGGGATTGTTTCTTCCATTGTGTTAGCACATTGTTTAACTGTAATTTCTCTAAGAGCTTTATACATAAGGTGACACATGTCTCTTTTATTTTCCCTCAGGACAAACCCATGGAGACTCAGTGACTCAGATGGAGAGCCAAGTGACCCTCTCAGAAGAGGCTTCCCTGAATATCAACTGTACTTATACAACAACAAGTTACCCCACTCTTTTCTGGTATGTCCAGTATCCAGGAGAAGGAATAGAGCTCCTCCTGAAAGCCTCGAGGGACAAGGAGAAGGGAAGCAACAAAGGATTTGAAGCCACCTATGACAGTGATTCCAAATCTTTCCACTTGGAGAAAGGCTCAGTGCAAGCAACAGATTCAGCTGTGTACTACTGTGCCCTGAGTGACACAGTGACAGGGACTGCAGGGGGAGCTGAGCACAAACTCTGAGCAGAAGAGGGGCCTGGATGCTGAGTGTCTCTGCCTGATCCACTCTGGTTCAAGAACAGTCTGTTTTTTGTCCGTCAGTGTCTGGTTGATACAAAAATCATACAAATGACTACAGCATAGGAACCAGAAGTAACATTCCCCAACTGACACTGAGAACAGTTTGATGCCAAGAGTGCTTCAGCTAGAAAATAAGTAATTTCACGGTAAAACCACATAACAATGAAGTGGTCTCTTGTTCATCCTTGCAGTGAACGTCCAGCCCCACAAGTTGTTCAGGGCACCCTAGTGGGTGTTGCTGTGTCTATGACACTTTTCGAGACACAGTGTGCATGAGAAGATGGCCTCTCTCTGCCCAGTGTCTTCCTGACAGAGTATGGCAGGAGAGGTGATGGGAGAGCTTCAGCTCCAAACCAGGTTTTAGTAGAGAAAGAAGGGAAGGGAAGAAAGGAGGAGAAACACATGTACCTGAGCAAGGAAGAGAGAGACCAGGAACCTCTATCCTTTCTTCTATAGTGAATAAGGTGGCAGACTCGGGCTGATATTCAACATGTAGGCTTGGGAGCAGAAACAGAGGGGAAGATATGGCTCATGTCCTGACCAGTTAAACAGATCAGTTGGCTTTCTGACAGTAAGAAATCAAGTGCAATTGTTCTCAGTGCCCAGAAAATATGGTGAGAGAAAATGCTCTTTCACTGATGTTTCCTAACAATATTGATAGTTAGGTGACATGGGGAGGGAAATCCTGTTGATTTCTCTAACTCCTGTTTTGCAACCTCTCACAGAAGGCCACAAATCATGGGATGGGAGAACGTATGGGAGTCAGTACAGTTGTGTAAAGTATAATAGAAAAGCAATGTCTATGTTGCACTAACCTACTTTGCCAATATTGTGGCAACATTTTTAAATTATCATCTCCTTATCTGCAGATTTTATGAATGAGCTATGATCAGAATATTAAAATACTTCCTATTGTACTAGTTATATATTCTTGGTATAATGTAATTTTTTGTAAATTGGTTTAAAACATAAATTTTATTTTCAAACCTGTATAAATATAAATGCATGTGAAAATATAAACAATTCAAAAGGGTATATAATAAGAGTTTTTCTCAGATATTTGGATAAACATGGTAAATTGGGGGGGCTGTCTGGCTCTTTCAGTAGAACTGTGACCCCAGATCTCATGGTTGTAAATTTGAGACCCATGGTGGGTGTTGAGTGTTCTGTAGTTCCTCGAGTAGAGATCCTTTACCTCTTTCATTAGGTTTATTCCCAGGTATCTTATGGTTCTTATTGCTATAGTAAATGGAATCGATTCTCTAATTTTCCTTTCTGTGTTTTCATTGTTAATGTATAAGAGAGCAACTGATTTCTGTACATTGACTTTGTATCCTGCCATGTTACTGAATTGCTGTATGAGTTCTAGTAGTTTGGGGGTGGAGTCTTTTGGGTTTGCCATATAAAGTATCATGTCATCTGCGAAGAGAGAGAGTTTGACTTCTTCATTGCCAATTTAGATACCTTTTATTTCTCTTTGTTTTCTGATTGCTGTTCCTAGGACTTCTAATACTATGTTGGACAAGATTGGTGAGAGTGGGCATCCTTGTCATGTTCCTGATCTCAAAGGGGAAGGCTGTGAGCTTTTTCCCACTGAGGATGATATTTGCTGTGGGTTTTTCATAGATAGATTTTATGAAGTTCAGGAATGTTCCCTCTATCCCTATACTTTGAAGTGTTTTAATCAGGAATAGATGCTGGATTTTGTCAAATGCTTTTCCTGCATCAATTGAGAGGACCATGTGGTTCTTCTCTCTTCTCTTACTGATTTGTTCTATCACATTGATTGATTTGCGAATGTTGAACCATCCTTGCAACTGAGGGATGAATCCCACCTGGTCATGGTGGATAATCTTTCTAATGTGCTGTTGGATCCCATTTGCTAGGATCTTGTTGAGAATCTTAGCATCCATATTCATCAGTGATATTAGTCTGAAATTCTCCTTTTTGGTGGAGTCTTTGCCTGGTTTGGGGATCAGGGTAATGCTGGCTTCATAAAAAGAGTCTGGAAGTTTTCCTTCTGCTTCAATTCTTTGAAATAGCTTCAGGAGAATAGGTGTAATTTCTTCTTTGAAAGTTTGGTAGAATTACCCAGGGAATCCATCCGGTCCTGGGCTCTTGTTTTTTGGGAGGTTTTTGATCACTGCTTCAATCTCATTACTAGATATTGGTCTACTCAGATTGTCAGTTTCTTCCTGGTTCAATTTTAGAAGTTTATAGTTTTCTAGGAATGCATCCATTTCATCTCGGTTGCTTTACATATTGGCATATAACTGTTGATAATAACTTCTGATGATTGTTTCTATTTCCTTCATGTTGGCTGTGATCTCTCCCTTTTCATTCATAATTTTATTAATTTGGGCCTTCTCTCTTTTCTTTTGGATTAGTGTGGCCAGTGGTTTATCGATCTTATAGATTCTTTCAAAAAAACCAGCTTCTAGTTTCATTGATGTGTTCTACTGTATCTCTAGTTTCTATCTCATTGATCTCTGCTCTAATCTTGATTATTTTCCTTCTTGTGTGTGGAGTTGGCTTAATTTGTTTTGAGGGAGGCTTGATGGCTATTTATTTCCCCCTTAGGACCGACTTTACTGTATCCCATAGGTTTTGGACCAAAGTGTCTTCATTCTCATTTGTTTCTGTGAACCGTGTAAGTTCTTCCTTGATCTCCTGGTTGATCCAAGCATTCTTAAGCAAGGTGGTCTTTAGCTTCCAGGTGTTTAAGTTCCTTCCAAACTTTTCCTTGTGGTTGAGCTCCAGTTTCAAAGCATTGTGATCTGAGAATATGCAGGGAATAATCTCAATCTTTTGGTATTGGTTGAGCCCTGATTTGTGACCCAGTATGTGGTCTATTCTGGAGAAGGTTCCTTGTGCACTTGAGAAGAATGAGTATTCTGTTGTTTTAGGGTGGAATGGTCCATATATATCTATGAGGTCCATCTGGTCCAATGTGTCACTCAGGGCTCTTGTTTCTTGATTTTCTGCTTGCATGATCTGTCTTACTGAGAGTGGTGTGTTAAGATCTCCTACTATTAATGTATTCATATCAATATGACACTTTATCTTGATTAACAGTTTTCTTATGTAATTGGCTGCTCCCATATTGGGGGCATAAATATTTACAATTGTTAAATCTTCTTGGTGGATAGTCCCCTTAAGAATTATGTAGTGTCCTTCTATATCTCTGACTATAGTCTTTAGTTTAAAATCTAATTTATCTGATATGAGAATCACTATCCCAGCCTTCTTTTGAGCCCCACTGGCATGAAAGATGCTTCTCCATCCCTTCACTTTCAGTCTGGGTATATCCTTAGGTTTGAAATGGGTCTCTTGTAGACAACATATGGATAGGTCCTGTCATTTTATCCAGTCTGCAACCCTGTGTCATTTTATGGGCACATTTAGGCCATTCACATTGAGAGTGATTATTGACAGATACGTTTTTACCAAGATCGTGTTACCTGTGAAGTCTTCATTTCTATAGATTGTCTCCCTATATTTCTGTTCAACGATATTCTTAGGATTTTTCCTCTTTTATAGAAATCCCCTTAATATTTCCTGCAGTGTCGACTTGGTGGTCAAATACTCTTTTAAACCTTGTGGGTCTTGGAAGCTCTTTATCTCTCCATCCATTTTGAATGTCTGTCTTGCTGGAGGAAGTATTCTTGGCTGCATCTTCTTCTCATTTAGTGCCCTGAATACTTCTTGCCAGCCCTTTCTGGCTTGCCAGGTTTCTGTGGACAGATCTGATGTTATTCTGATGGGCTTTCCTCTGTACATAAGAAATTTCTTTGTCCTAGCTGCTTTTAAGAGCTCTTGTCTACAATTATGATTCATCATTTTCAATATCAGGTGTCTTGAGGTCTTTCTAGATTCTATGATCTTGGGGGGGGAGACCATTCTGCCTTTAGTACATGAACATTGGTTCCATTCACAAGACTGGGAAAATTTTCATGGAGAATTTGTTCAACTAAATCTTCTAGTCTTCTTTCTTTCTCCTCCCCCTCAGGGATTCCAATAATTCTGATGTTGGAACATTTCATGGTGCCATTTATTTCCCTAATTCTGTTTTTATGGCTTCTAAGCTGTTTGTTCCAGGCTTCCTCCTGATCCTTTTTCTCTATCTGTTTGTCCTCCAGATCACTAATTCTATCTTCTGTCTCAGTTACCCTAGCTTTTAGAGAATTTAGATTAGATTGGAACTCATTGAGAACATTGTGAACATCATCCCTGGTGGCTTTCACTTCTGCCCTAATCAATTCCATTTTGTTATCCATGGCTTTCTCCAACCTAGCTATTGCCTAGATAATTGTTAGCTTGAATTCCCTTTCCGACATATTGTCTATGTCCATACTCATTAGCTCTGTTGTAGAAGGCCAAGTCTCGATTTTTTCTTCTGTTGGGCATTCCTCCTCCTAGTCATTTTGGTGAGAGATGGCTGAATGGATGTGTAGCTGAATGTATTGACTGTGGTGCAGGCAAGGTTCACCCTGGAAAGCTTCTGAGCAGTCAAGAGTCCCCACCCAAAAGAAAGAAAAAAGAAAAGAAAAAGAGAGAGAGAGGGAAAAAAAATAAAGATAAAATAAAAGAGGAGGCCCAGCCCAAAGGTACCCCAAGGTAAGATTTATGAAGTATACAAACAAAAACAGAGAAACATAAAGACCGCCAAAAGTGGATGACAAGAGAAAAAAAATATATATATAAAAACAAAAAAAAAGAACCTCATCAAAAAGAACCCCAAGTATAAGATTTATATACTACCAGGACAAAAACAAATACACAGAAACACTGGTGGAAGAAAAAGATGGGAGAGTGGTTATAAATTCTCAGTGGTCGAAAAAGGTTATTCTGATTCTTGCTGGATATATCTTGATATCTTTGTTAAAGGACTCAACTTTCCTAAGATAAAGGGGAATTAAAAATTGGTTTACCTCTAAGGGTAGCATTGATTGGGGAAGGGGATTACCTTGAAGCTTAACTCCATATGAATATTAAAAAAAAAAAAAGGATAAACTAAAATAAAATAAAATTTAAAATAATTAAAAAATAGAAAAAAGAGAAACACAGGTATATGTATCAAAAAGTTCAGGTTAAGAGGTTATTATGGAATTTGATGTACTGGACATCTCACTGTGATGGTAAATAGGTTAAAAAGTTATATATATTAAAAAAATGAACCAGAATTGTGGGAACGAATTAAAAATAAAAGTTGTATCTATGAAGTAGTGGTGGTTGTCCTCTTTTTTTTTTTTTTTCCCCCCTGGGGGAGGGGCCTGCTGCGTGGGTTTTCAGGCAATGTCCCTAGAGTTAAGTCCTCCTGCCCCCATCTAGGGGGTGGGCTCTGAGGAAACCAGTTTTTCAGGCTTTTGTGCTCTGGAGGGTTTTTTGTTTGTTCATTTGTTCTCTCTCCCTTTGGCAGCTTTTGATGGTTTTTGGAGGTTTAGTGGAAAGTAAACTTCATCCAGACCTCCATCTCAGTGAGAAGCCTCAGTCTGTTCCCCTCTGGGTGCTCCAGAGCACATAAATTCACCCTGGGCCGCTGGCAGAGCATGTTCCCAGTCATGGTCTCTGGGGTCACAGGAATTCCCGCTTGTACCCAAAATGATGATAGCCAATAGCCGATAGCAGCGGCTGTCTGGGCAGCTCCAGACCGCCAGAGAGGTCCCAAGCAGGGATAGCGCCCTGAGATTTTCCTGCTGGCCCAGGCTGGGAGTGCTCAGACTCTCCAGGGTCCAAGAGAGTGCCAGCTGATGCCTGCACGCACCTCTCTCAAGGGGGATTGTGTGGGGTGCGCCTCAGACTGTGGTCACACGGTGTGCGGAGAGTGCCGCTCTTCTGTCCCAGTAGAGATCCAGAGTGTATAATTCTAATTTCAGGCTGATTTCATGGGTGATAAGAGTTCTTTGGTAGGTAGTCAGCTCACTTTCGGGTACAGGTTGAAACAGAGCCTCCTCCTACTTCCCCGCCATCTTGTCCCTCCTCCATACTCTATTTTGATTGCTCCCAGTTCATGAACTGTCTATTTGGTGTGTGCACACGACACTTTTATTAATTACCACTTTGGTGAAGTTCACTGCATTGACCTGGGCTATTCCTAAGTTTTTAACACTAACATTTGGTGGTATTAGTGTTTTAGATTTTGGCCATTATAACAGGTGAGAACTGTAGGGTTTTATTTTTTAAAATTTAATCTGTAAAATGTAAAGAACACTTACCATGACACAGAATCTCTGGAATTTTTAAGTGTACGATACATGATTGTTGGAATGGGTACAATGTTATAGAGCAACACTCTATTCTTTCATCTTGCTCATGGATCAGTAACTCCCCATTATCCTGTCCCCAGAGCCCATGGCAAACTCTTCTTTGATTCATTCTTTGATTATTTGAGTTTGACTATAATAGATATCGCATTTAAGTGGAATCATGCATTATTTGTCTTACTGTGACTGGTTTATTTCTATAAGCATAATGGACTCAAGATTCATCCACATGTTTGCATATTGCAGGATTTCCTTTTTTTTTTTTTTTGTTCTCTTTAAGGCTGAATAGTACTCCACTTATGTATTAAGCACACTTTCTTTATTCATGCATCTGTTTTTGGACATTCAAGTTGCTTCCCTAATTGACTATTGTGAACAGTGCTTTAAAGAACATAGGGGTGCTTAATATCTTTCCAAGATCCTGATTTCAATTTTTTAAAAAGATTTTATTTATACATTTGACACATACACAGAGAAAGAATAAACACAAAGAAGGGGCAGCAGAGAGAGAGGGAAAAGCAGACTCCCTGTTGAGCAGGGACCCCGATGTAGGGCTCAATCCCAGGACGCTGAGATCATGACCCTAGCCAAATCAGACACTTAACTGTCTGAGCTACCTAAGTGTCCCCCCCCCGCTTTTTTTTTTTTTTTTTGAGAGAGAGAGAGTTGGGGGTGGGGAGGGTAAGAGGGAGAGAGAGAATCTTAAGCAGGCTCCACACTCAGCATAGAGCCCACCATGGGGCTCCACCTCAGGACACTGAGATCATGACCTAATTCCACATCAAGAGTGAGATGTTTAATCAACTGAGTCATTCAGGCAACCCTCAATTCTTTTTGATAAATACTCAGAAGTAGGATATCTGGATCACATTGTAGTTCTATTTTTAACTTTTCAAAGAACGTCTGTACTGTTTTCCATGGTTACACCATTTTGCATTCCCATCAACAGTGTGCAGTGTTCCAATTGTTTCAAACATAAAAGCCATCATATAGGTTTATCTGTGTTCTCTTCTATTCTTTCACCAAAAAGGGGAAGGGAGAAGATGATCACATTCTTCATAAGATTTTGCACAATGACCCAAAGTACATGCATTTCTACCTCCTCTGGGATCAGATAGTTTTTCCTTTTCATTCCGCTTAGGGTCCCACTCATTGATTCTATTATAGCTATGTACCTTTTTCTTTCCCCTGTAGACTGTAAACTAGTATATTACCCACTTTTATGTATTATCTTAAAAAGTTCATTCATTCATTCACTCACTCATAGATTTTATTTAAATTCCAGTTTACTTAACATACAGTGTTGTATTAGTTTCAGGTGTATGATATAGTGATTCAACACTTCCACAGAACACCTGACGCTTGCTCATTGGGACAAGGGCACTGCTTCATCTCCTCACCTATTTAACCAATCCCCAGCCTCTCCCTCTGGTAACCATCAGTTTGCTGAGTTTAATGACGAGTCTGTTTCTTGATTTATCTCTCTCTGTCTTTTTTTTTTTCCTTTTCCTTATTTGGCTTGTTTCTTAAATTCCACATGAGTAAAATCATATGGTATTTGTCTTTCTCTGACTGACTTATTTCCCTTAATATTATACTCTTCAACTCCATCCATGTTGTTGCACATGGCAAGATTTCATTCTTTTAAACTGCTGAATAATATTTCATTGCTCTTCTATATATTCTTAGCTCTAGTAAATTACCCCATTGCAACTAAAGGCTCAATAAGTATTGATGGATTTCTTTTGAACTAAAGTAATGAAATCAAATAAGTAGCACAAGATGAGACTTACCAAATTCATCTTTTATATCTATTTCCATGAAATTCCCTTTTAAAAATAGGATTTGGTTCACTTTTAATCCTCACCAATCTAAGCAGTGATTTTATTTTCTGACCATGGGCATTTCCTTCATCAGGAACCTTGGAATGAATGGGGCTGGAGGTTTTGTCTGCAGAGTTGCTTCCTCTGAGGTGTCTTTGCTGACAGCTTCATTACTCTAGGGGGCACTCTAGGCTTTACCAGAAATAAAGATTTTTCTGATGGTCCATGGTTGAACAGTTAAAAGAAAGAACAGAAATCATGTGAGCCAGTCCAATTATAGATAGCAAAGGTCGGGGAGAAGGGGGATGGGGTTTGTGTAAAGCTCATCTCAGGTTTTAGGTTCTGCCATTTCAGACATCTGAGGCCATGTCTTTAAAATCCACTAAACAGATAATTCTTCACAGGTACCAGGAAAGGAATATTTCTGGGCATTGTGAGCATGGAAACTCAACAGAGAACACCTTTTGTTAATTAATATGAATAAAATACCCCAAACTTACTGGTCTTGAAATTATTTCAAAACCCCAGATATCTCACCTTTTTATGTATCTCTGCTGAGAGTGGAGGGAGAAAGAATGAAGAAAAGAAGAGAGGAAACAATAAGGAACACAAAGAGAAGGAAATGAAGAGGATAACATTGACTTTGAACAGCAACGAGTGGCCCAGTCAGACTCAGCTGTGTGGATGAGCGGGGTCCATGAACTGCAACAAGAGAGATGGAGATGTGAAAGTCAGGACATTGTGCAGACCTCTTATTTTTCATCAGCCAAATTCTGATTGCAATATAATCAATACAGATTGTGACTGTCTGTCTTGGTTTCTAGAACGGTCTTGATTTCAGAAATTATGGTTACTTCAGCAATATATAACGGATGATATCAGATCGTTTTCCTTTACCAGTATTTTCATATAGTTGAATTCTCACTTAGTCTCACAAACTATGCAAATTGGGGAATGGAGACACTTTCACTGTGATTCTTCAAGGTTTTGTGGAATCCCCATTAGGCCTTGAATCTTTTAGAAATATCATTCACCTTTCCTCACACACTAACTCACAAATCCCTTACATAAAGTGTTTTAAAAAAAATTTATCCTCCTATATTAGAAGTATTGTCCCTACTTCCCTACACTGCTGGCCAGCACAGTTTTGGAGACAGGACTGTGCCCAGTCCTGGGCCATTGTGGGTGGAGTCTGGAGTTCTGTGAATGACAGGGCTGAGGTGTGATTGGTGCTCAGTGGTTCTGTTGAAAGGGATTGACAGTGAGACACAGTTTCTCTGAATCCAAGACTCATTACTCTGAACAGTGGGCAGAAGTACTTCATCAGGTAGACAAGGAATCATGAGGAGACAGGGGGGAGCTCTCCTGGGGCTCCTGTGCATCCAGGTTTGCTGTGAGTGGGGGGCGTTCCTCATGGGTACTTGGGTGGAGTCCACAGCCCACAGCGCACCGTGGGGGGGGGGGGAACTCCGTCCAAGAGGGTCCTACAAACTCAGAGGTGTGTCTTAGTATATTTTGCAAGTTTCGAAACTGCATCAGTGACCTCCTGGTGACATCACTTGTGTTTGTTTTTCTCTTTCCACACAGTGGTGAGAGGGATGATGGTGGAGCAGAGCGCTTCAGTCCTGATCCTCCAGGAGAGAGCCAGCTCTACTCTCAAGTGCAATTTTTCCCAAACTGCCAGCAGTGTGCAGTGGTTCCGGCAGCACCGTGGGGGCGTTGGTCTCACCCGGCTATTTTACATAGCTTCAGGGATGAAGCAGAGTGGGAGGTTAAACTGCACAGTGAATCCTAGGGAACAGTCCAGCACCCTCCACATCGGGGCCTCCCAACTAGAAGACTCAGCCACCTACCTGTGTGCGGTGGAGGCACAGTGCTCCCCAGTGATCTCCAGCCTGCACCCAAACTGCAGCTGTGCTTGCAGCCCTTCCCTTCCCTGGTGGGGCATTTGCACCACAGCAGTCTTTGTAGATTTCCCGACTTTCAGATTTATGTGACAGCATGTTTTTCCTTCTAAAATTAGACCCATCGACAGTTGTCATTTCACTTTTCTTGCCGGTTTCTTCCCCCAGAAAGCCCTTTGCAGGTACAAAGCTCCACCATGGGACCGTTGGAGCAAGTGACAGAGATGCCCATTTCCAGTACCCTGGGAAGACAGATGTCCCGACAGCTAGCATATAAATTATTTGTAACTAGTCAAATGGAAACGTCTTGAAAAATTAGAAGATCTTGAACAAACAGAGGAATCTGAGTGAATTTTTTAGTTACCATAGATTTTTTTATTTTCAAAGAATAGTAAGGAGAATGTATATAACTTTTTTTATGTTTGTGTTCAGCTTTTTCACTATGGGAAATACAAACATAATAAAATAATTGTATTGAGGGTAAGGCACTCTACTTGTCTCCTTACATATATTTTCTATTTCAGTAAGGTAATACACTATAAATAGGTATGTTCATTTTACTCACAAATAAAGGGAGGATTTTAGAGCATAAGTGACTTGGTGGAATTGAATGTTAGTGAATCTGAGGTGAATGAGAGCTTATCCTTTGAGTATCTCATCTAGAAGACTGTAGAATCATAAAATCTGAATGATTTCCTTGAAGTATTTGTATGATGTGTTGACATATATCACTGACAGAAGTATCCATTTCAGTCATTTCTAAACAGCACCTTGTGGAGAAGAGCTCATGGAAGTTTTCCTTCTGTTCTGTGAAAATCCATTGTTCTTCCTTCCATTTTGAATGAATCTATTTTCATGATTATGTAAAATCAGTCCCAATTTGGAAAAAGGAGTTGAAAGCTTCCAGGACAACTCTAAATGATCCCCTTCTCTGTTGTAGCCATAGACAAAGACTGTTGACCCCAAACCCAAAGTTGAAACTTGCATATGGAAGATTCCAGCACACACAGAGTCCAGCCTGCACTGGGTTTTATGTTGAGAAAAGGGCATTGATAGGAAGGTCTGTGCCCCCTGCAAACTCAGATCGAGATAGATGGGCAGATTCCCTGAAGCTGGGAGCAGAGCCAGCTTCTTGAGCATGGACCCTGCACAGTTACACAGCCCCCCACTCTCCCAAAGAACCCTGCCCTTGGTTTAATGCTGTGCCCTCACTGTCTTGAAATTAATGCTAGTTTTATCTTTGTTCCTGTCTTTTATAAGTGAGTCCCATAAGTTGGGGAGCAAGTGCCTGAGCAGAGAGATAGGTGTGGCAGCAGGACACAGGCAGGAACACATGCAGACTCAGGTTCTGGGTCACAGAAGGTTGTGTGTGACCTGAGCAGCTGGCGGGGCCACCTGTGGTTATCTGTGCCTGCTTTGGAGTAGCTGGGCTTTGACATGCTGCAAAGGGTGTTGTAAATGCTGTCAAGAAATTACTACAAATGCAGTGTTTACACGGACATTTCAATTACGTGGTTTTGGTAGTTTCTTACACAACTAAACATACTCTTATCCTATGACCTAGCAATGGCCTTCCTGAGTCCTTTTACCCAAAGGTTGAAAACTTATGTCCACACACAAACCTGTACACAGGTGTTTTTTGGCAGTTTATTCACATTTGCCAAAACTCTGAAGAAAACAGCATGTCCTTCAGTAAGCAAATGAATAAACAAATGGTGTTACATCCAAACAATGGAATATGATTTGCTGCTAAAAAGAAACAAGCCATGAAGGAGTGAAGAGATAGGGGAACCCTACAAGCATTTTACTAAGTGAATACAGCCCATGTGAAAAGGCTACATAGGGTATGATTCTGATCCTCTGACTTTCTGGAAAAGGCAAAACTGTGGAGGGAGTAAAAGATTATGGTTGCCAAGGGTTGAGGAGAGCAGCAGGGATCAATAGAACACAGAAAATACTTGCTGTAGTGAGCCTAGTCTCTTTGATAATATAATGGTGGATACATACCTTATACACTTGTTCACACCCACAGAATGTCGAACAGCAGGAGTGAACCCTAGAAAAACTGTGAGCATGGGGTGACATGATGTGGCAGTGTAGGCTCATCCATTGTGAAAAATTCATGGGGAAGGTGATAGTTGGAAGCCCATACCTGTGTAGGGGTATGACGTGGACTGAAAGCCTCAGTACATTGGCCTCATCTTTCTTTGAACCTGGTTGAGATAGTTGAAAAGAAAAAAGTCTTTGAAACATTAAAATCAGGGGCATCTGGGTGGCTCAGTAGGTTAAAACCTCTGTCTTTGCTCAGGTCATGATCTCAGGTTCCTGGGATCATGTCCCACATTTGGCTCTCTGCTCAGCAGGGAGCCTGCTTCCTCCTCTCTCTCTGCCTGCCTCTTTGCATACTTGTGATCTCTGTCTGTCAAATAAATAAATAATCTTTAAAAAACATTAAAATCAGAGACATAAAACTAATATGTATGAACAGTTAAAGCTTTTTATATTTTTAATTAATTTTTTTTAGATTTTTTTTACTTGTTTATTTGACAGAGAGAGAGAGAGAGAGAGCACACACAAATATCAGAGTGGTAGGCAGGGAGAGAGAGAAGCAGGCTCCTCACTGAGGAGGGAGCCTGATGTGGAGCTCGATCCTAGGCCCCTGAGAGCATGACCATAGCCAAAACAGAAGGCTAACAAACTGTTCCACCCAGGTGCCCCAAGTTAAATAATTTTAGAAAAGTGTCTCCTCTTGAAACATTACCTAATGACACCTTTTCACTGGTTTTTGAATAAAGTTCCCAAATTTTCATTTTGAAATGATCTCAAAAATGGTATACACATCCCTGGCTAGAAATTTTGAAACTCCAAACTAACGTTCTACCAAAAAGCCAGAATTCAGAGAGCAATTAGGATGTTTTAAAAAGTGCTTCTTGCTTTCCATATAAGTAAGCTCATCTGCCTCCTTTAGTTTGTCTCAATTCTGGAGATTCTTTCTTTTCTTCATACAGTACATAAGTTATATGTAATAAATATAAGAAATATGTTTCCAAAAGAATATCCTGCCTACCCATGGCTCAGCCATGGAGTCCCCTGTCCCACATCCTGTGAGGAGTTTTCAGTCAGTGAATAAAGTCCCATTTTATTTCATGTTAATATTGATATAGTTCTCCTTGATACATCATTGATCTCATAGAAGAAATGAAAGACCAGATAGGATCTCATTCTAAGGACCATGTCTCTGCGTCTGACGAGTCCTCGGGGTCGGCTAGGATCAACCTCCAACCCACTAGATCATATGTGCTTGTGAAAATGGTCTTTGGGTTCCATGATGCAGGCAATTTCACCCACTCTGACACCAGTCCACAGTGCGTACAACCAGTCCTCAATACATATTTTATTGTTATATAGTATAAAAGAAATTTAGAGGTGGAAGAGTGCTTAGAAATCCTTCAGTTCAACGTAATTTTACACATCAGAGACTGTATCCAAGATGACAGTATGGAACAATTAGGTAGTGAATAAGCTGGACAAGAAAGGAAGTGGGTTTCCTCACTTCCGGTTTAGCATTCTTTCCCCTGCTTCCTTGCTGTCGGGCCATTGTGCTGGGTAAAGAAAAAGCATCTAATGCAAGCCCAGCCATATAACTGCAGCTTAGCTCTGAGAAAATAGTGGTCCATTTAGTTAGAATGCCTGAATGGAGAGTTCCAATTTGTGTAAATGTCTGAGACCTTGGGCAGGAAGGGAGACTCAGGTTGAGCCACTGTGATTCTACCAGCAAACTCATACATCACTCACTGTTTCTGGAGGAGAAAGCCAGAGGTGCTGGTGTCATGTGAACACCGACATGTATTTCTAAGGACTTTTCCCAAAATAATAATTACATTTATTACCCCTGGTGGATATCCCTTGAAGGCAGAATGAGTATAATGACATAAGTCACACACTGTCTGCAAAATGATCTTTGGGTACTTCGGGTTCCTGCAGCTGGCAGTTCATGAAGATGGTAGATGAAGTTTTCCTAGGACAAAAGGAAAAGTATATTCTATGAAAACATGATGGAGCTGGGAATTTTACACAAGGGATGGCCTTATCTGTGCAATAGTTAATCCATGGAAGAGAGTCATTCATATGAATGGTCACATTAAGTTCTGAAGGTCACACCTAAAAATTGCAAAAATTGACCTTCCCACTAGTAGAGGGAATTTTGCCCAGAGAAGAATTTGAGAATTCTTGCTTTATGGGGAGTGGAGGATGGAATGGTAGATTCTCAGAATCAGGTTTTCCACACATAAAAACACATTTCATATATATGCATATACTTATATTTGAGTTGATATTCTTCACCATAGCTGTCTTTAAATCTTTCAAGGTGGGAGAGGAGGATGCACATGAGTTTTATTCTTTGTCCTTTTATGGATCTAAGAGTAAGCTTCACAGAAATTAGGAAAGTCTTAGTCTTGGAAGTGAGGTAGTCTTGGTTTCCCAGGGACCATTTCTCTTGATCAGCACTTTAAGACCAGTTTCTTTTTGGTACAATTCCCTGAGCACACACAATGTTTATGCTTCTCTGGATTTTTTCTCACGGCGGTAATCAGAAGATTCCAAGAAATTTATGTGAATGAGAAAGGGGCTTTGGAAGAGAGAGACAATTCTGGAAACTCACAGGATTGGAGAACTTTATCAATGAGTCTTGGGGAAAGAACACTGTAGTGGCATTTAGGAGGAATATGGAATGTGAAGCAGCGTTGACCGGGAAGTGGGAAGCATGACAGAATGAATAGTGGATTCTTTAGAGGAACTTCTTCTGAGGCAATTAAGCAGTATTGCTTTGGGGGACATGCCATCAATTTTGATTTGGGAAAATGAAAGCACTTTAAGAATAAACTCATATAATTATATTTTCTGAGTTTGCAGCTTGATGTTTTCTCAGAATTTCTACTGCTTCTTTCAATAGTTTGCATTATATAAAACACATAACATTCAAATAGATTTCTTAAAGCATGTCACATTTCTCTATGCAAATCTGTCCCTCAGAGGCACAGGCTAAGAGAAAAGCATTTCCCCAGCGAGTTCCCTAGAGATGTGACCACAAGACATCAGTGCACCTGTGCTGATGCAGAACATGTGGGGGATTCATTTTAGTGCATCTGATGGACTAGCCTATGGCAGGAGCAGGGTTTTTCCTTTCTTTTCCTTATTGGCTGTTAGACAATGTGGGAAGTTACTCTGTTGGAGGAAAGAAGGGATGCTCTGATAAGAGAGGGAGCTGAGCTGGCTAGAGGCAATGTGGGAAGTTACTCTGATAAGAGAGGGAGCTGAGCTGGCTAGAGGCTTTAATTCTAAACCTGAGCTTAACTGGGAGGAACCATGAAGACATCCATGGGAGCTTTAATCATGTTCTCCTGGCTGCAGCTGAACTGTGAGTTCAGAGTATATTAGTGGATATTCTTCAGAAGTCAAAACTGGCTTTACTCAGATTTCTTCCCGTTAGTGTAGAAAAAGAGAATTCTGAAGCTTAATAACCTGGAATCTCTTCTCTTTTCTCTGACCTTTACTTTCTGCACAGGGTTCAGCCAAGGAGAGAATGTGGAGCAGCATCCTTCTACCCTGAGTGTCCAGGAGGGAAGCAGCTCTGTTATAAACTGCAGTTATTCAGACGGTACCTCAGACTACTTCTCTTGGTATAAGTAAGAACTTGGAAAAGGTCCCCAGCTCCTTGTATACATTTGTTCAAGCATGGCCACAAAAGAAGACCAAAGACTCACTGTTTCATTGAATAGGACAGCCAAACATCTCTCCCTGCACATCAGAGACACCCAGCCTTAAGACTCAGCTGCGTACTTCTGTGGAGCGAGCACACATTGCTTCCCAGGCACCTGCTGCCTCCACTCAAACCTGGGACTGGGGCAGCCCCTGTTCTTTGACACAGACTTTCAAGGATAGTTTTTGTGCTGTTGTTTATCCACAAGTGGAAGCTAATGTATTAGACATTAAAAGCATGTAAGAGGAAGAGTAAGTTCATGATGACCTGGACAGAGTTAGAACATTTTGTTAGATGACTGTTGCTTAATGGATTCTTGAAGGTAGTTAATAATGTTTTATTTTGAAATTTGGGTTTTAAAGATGACTTTACATTTGGTATTCAGATTCCTTTCCTATAAATAACTCCTTAATACCAGTATAACAGTCCTTATTATGGATGGACTCAAACACTGTGTTTCAAAAGTAGCATTTATGATATTTCTGATCCTGAAACACAACTGGACATTTAGAAATATGGAAAGTGCAAATATGAAAATGAAATTTCTGTGATCACATAATATTGCTAATATTGCTTTTAATCTCTAAAAATCCTTATTATACTTATGATTGTGATTTTTTCACTTTATGTATTTTGATTTGAGCATGCCCTTTTCATCGATATTTTTCCTCAAAGATCTGCTTTATTTTATTTTATTTTTTAACTTCATCATTTAACATGTCTTTTAAAATAGCTCTTTGAAATATTTTATTTAATTACATTTTCATATTAATTTTGTTCCTTTGTATTTCAGGCAAAATTTGAGAGCCATTTCTATGTGCTTTGATTGCTTTCTTGTTCAGAAATTTTGTCACCGGTTTTCCTTTAGTGCCCAGGGATGGTAAGTAATATTTGTGTGTTTGAGGGAAATTAAGCAGGGAGTGGTTTGACAATGTGAGCTTCAGATAAAACTCAGAAATCTATTCTCATTTACAAAATTTCATATCTGTTCACAAAAACACTTCCATAGAATTTAGGAGACAGAATTTTGTATTTCATTCACTGCTATATTTTCAGTAGGTAGAACAAACATTTTCACATAATTCATTATCAGTAGATGTTAACGAAAGAAGGAAAGAAGAATTCTGCTACTCATAATTTAATTTAAGCTTTATGATTGGATTGAATTTGCAAATTTATTTGTGACAAATAAAAGTCCTTGAAGTATATGTCTCATTATTTGATTGTTTTATGACATACTGTTTCTTTCCATTTATATATGTCTCTTTCTTAATAGTGCTCAATGGTTTGAAGATAATTCCAATTTTCCTGGACTTGTAATTTTTTGTTACCATTATAATGAAAACTTTTCTTTCTGAGATATATGGGAAAATATTTATATGTATGTATCAGCCACCTTACTAATTTTTTAGAAGATTTTATTCATTTATTTGACACAGAGAGAGAGAAAGATCACAATTAGGCAGAGAGACAGGAAGAGAGAGAGAGAGACAGAGAGAGAGGGAAGCAGGCTCCCTGCTGAGCTGAGAGCCTGATGCGGGGCTCAATCCCAGGACCCTGGGATCATGACCTGAGCTGAAGAGAGAGGCTTTAACCCACTGAGCCACCAAGGCACCCCTAAAGATTTTATTTATTTATTTATTTGTCAGAGAGAGAGAGCCAAAGCAGGGGGAGGAGTAGGCAATGGAGAAGCAGGTTTCCTGCCAAGCAAGAAGCCTCCTGTGGGACACAACCCCAGGACCCTGGGATCATGACCTGAGCAGAAGGCAGATGCTTAATCAACTGAGCCACCCAGGTGCACAAAGGCATTTGGAATAATGGCTAATGTAGAAATGACCTGTTATCAACCTCCCTGCCACATATATTCACATTTCATGGAATTAAGCATTGTTAATCACAACCTTCTTTTTATTTTTTTTTTAATTTTTAAAATTTTTTTAAAGATTTTATTTATTTATTTGATAGAGAGGGATCATAATCAGGCAGAGAGGCAGGCAGAGAGAGAGGAAGGGAAGCAGGCTCCCTGCTGAGCAGAGAGCCCGACATGGGACTCAATCCCAGGACTCTGGGATCATGACCTGAGCTGAAGGCAGAGGCTTTAACCCACTGAGCCAGGCACTGAGCCAGGCACCCACAACCTTCTTTTTAACCAAAGTTATTTCTCTAGTGTTGTCGAGATATCAGAGGAGCTAATGAAGTTGTGTAAATATTTGATTCTCTCATTCTCCTACCTCTGCTCAAGGGTAGGCTCCTTAGGTTCCTCCAGGTCTTCCTCACTAAGGATGGGTATAATTGGCAATTGTCATGGTGAGAGTGGTTTCTCTTAGTGGAGTTACAGTTGTGAGTTATTTGCTCACTGGCTTTTTCTTATTGGGAAATGCATCAGATTAAATTCAGCTTATCACATCTGACCAAAGGAGGTTAGAACAGTAGCCCAACACATCAATGGGCTTGATTCTTTCCTTCCTTACACCGCCAGCTCCTGTGCAGTAGAAGGAAGATGACTCCTGATCGGTGCCTTTCCTCCAAGCCTGATAATGGAGTCAGAAGGAAGCATGCTTTTGTATTATTCATTTGTTTCCTCTTAAGTCCAGTTAGAAGCATGAGAGAGGGTGCAGTTTCTACAGATTTGAATGCTTGATCATCCTGAGGTGAGAATTGATGCAGTGGAAAAAAACAAGTGTTTTAGCCTGAGTGTGCACCGAATCTCAGATCCAGACACATTCAAGTTTAAACCTTCATCATATTTGGTATATTTGTTTCTTACGTCCTGGACAAGGTAGTACAAACTTTTAGGCCTTCTCTTGATCTTGTGAAGCCAGAGTGGGTGCTGAGAGTCTCCCTTTTGTTTGCTTTCTCTATGATGGTACTGACTGAACTTGTGTGATTTCTCCCAATCCGGGAGAGTGGGTCTACTCTCTGCGCATGCTCAGTAGCCGCTTAAAAAAGCTCACTGCTGTTGTCATCCTGTGTGCACTGGTGGGAGGCCCAGGGTGGGATGATGTATGGGTGAGGGGCTTGTTTGTAGTGTTTAGTGTAATTTGGTTTGTTTGTTGTGGGTCATCCATACTCATATTTAGTTTCTGAGCACTCTTCTCTGTAATGTAGTTTGTACTAGTGTCCGTTCCTTCTTCTTAACACCTCTAGCATAGGTGTGCTCAGTTTCCACACTTGATTCCCACCAGTCTTAACCACAAATGCTCATAATTAGGAGCTCTTATGGGAACAGTAAAGGAGCAGAGTGTGAAGTTTCCACTTTGCTCCTGTCCTTGACTTCAACACTCCTTCAAAATCACTTTTGGCCAACGCCTGGCTCAGTTTGCACACTTCCCAGAACTCTTGTTTGTTTAATGTTCCACACTCCAAAATCCTCATTCACTCCATTTCCCTCCTTCCATCTCTAACCCCATTCCAGGAGTGCCTTAAATTTTGGATGGTAATGGATGGTTGATAATTGGTCTTGCATTCTAACACTCTCATATTTGATCTGAAGACTGATGTATAGAATAGAAATCTTAAAAAGAATGTCTTAAAATATTTTTAGTTATAAATTTTTTACCATTTTAACATACAATTTACCATTTTAACAGTTTTTAAGGGTACAATTTACAGGTATGAAATACATTTACATTGTTGTTCAAGAGCAACACCATTGATTTCTAGAATTCTTTTGTCTTGAAAAACAAAATATTTGTAGTCATTAAACAATAACTCTCCATCACTCCATCCCTCCAGTCCTTGGGAACTACCACTCTGCTTTCTCTTTTCATGAGTTTGACTAGTTTAGATATCTCACAGAGGTCGATTCTGCAGTATGGGTCATTTGTGACATTTCATTTAACATTATCTTCTCAAGATTCATCTATGTTGCAGCTTGTGACAGAATTTCTTTCCTTTTCAAGGCTGAATAATCTTCCAGTGTATGTCATATCCCATTTTGTTTATCCACTCCTATCTCTTGATGGACTTTGGGGTTGCTTCCACTTTTTGGTAGAAATAGGAATTCAGAAACATCTCAATATTTTCGGTATATAGGCAAATTCTTCCCATTTTTGAGTATATACCAGAAGTGGATTGCTGAATCATAAGGCAATTCTGTTTCTAGATTTTTGAGAAAGGTTTATACTTGTTAACTGGAACAACTATGCTCTAGACTGGGTTACCACAAGCAATTGTCAAGGAACAGAGTGATCACTAGTCATGAATGGAGCTCCAATATCACTGAATCACAAAATCCTAGAATGGTTTGTCCCTTTTGCCACTGTCCAATGCACAGATCAGGTGTCAATAATCAGTCTGAATGGAATGGTGAAGCCTCAACTCAGGAGTCAGTTCCTGAATAGCAGTTTGGGTATCCATTATAGTATATTTCCTTTCCAATTTTTGGTAAAGGGGCCAAACCTGCACATATTTGAATCTCTTTCTTAGTTCCAATTATATAATAAAGAGCCTGTTAAAGAGTGTCTTAAAATATTTCAAAGGCTTTGGAAGAAGTCATCTTGCTACCCTCCAGTCTCTCTTTCAATTTTTCTCTGTCAACAATCTTTTTTAAAAAATATTTTATTAATTTATTTAACAGACAGAGATCACAAGTAGGTAGAAAGGCAGGCAGAGAGAGAGAGAGAGGAGGAAGCAGGCTCCCCGCCGAGCAGAGAGCCCAATGCAGGACTCAATCCCAGGACCCCTAGACCATGACCTGAGCCAAAGGCAGAGGCTTAACCCACTGAGCCATCCAGGTGCCCTCTGTCAACAATCTTTAGTGGCAAATACAGGAAATGGGGTTTTTTTGGCTTGTTTGTCTGCTTTGTTTTATTTTTCATTTTAAAGAATAGTACTTTATTGAATAAGTTTTGTTCGCAAAAAAATAAGTTTCAATCTTTGATGATGGCCAGATTATATGGTGGGAAGCAATTTCCTTTGTTATCCATACTGATGGAAATGTTTCTACTAAATGAAAAAAAGTCATACAAGTATATTCACAAATATAGCATCTATCTCAAAACATTGCACATGATTATTCACATCACTCATACAATGACAAAATATCTGTCATTCTTTCAGATTAATTTGATAAAATATACCAGTAGTGAAAAAAATACAAAATCTTCTAACAAAAATTAATAAAAATGTACAAGACTGTCCTTATATACCTTAGAGAAATTATTTCTTATATACATACTCTTAAAAGTTTGGATTGGTTTATATGAATAAAATACCAAGTAAAGATAAAAAAATAAAGTCATTTTAGAAATAACTCTGGTTACTCCCATACCGCACAGGTCATATGAGGATTTAAACAGCAATCATGGATTTTTTAAAAAAAAGTATGTATATATATATATATATATATGTATGTGTGTGTATATATATATAATCTTTATATATATATATATAATCTTTATATATATAATCTTACCTATAAAACAGCAGTATACAAACTTCAAACTAAAAGGTTATGCAAAGTAACACACAAATGTCCTAAATTTTTTTTAAGATTTTATTTATTTATTTGACAGAGAGAGACACAGCGAGAGAAGAAACACAGCAGAGGGAATGGGAGAGGGAGAAGCAAGCTCCCTGTGGTGCAGGGAGCCTGATGTGGGGCTCCATCCCAGGACCGTGGGATCATGACTTAAGCCAAAGGCAGATGCTGAATGACTGAACCACCCAGGCATCCCCAAATGTTCTAAATCTTTTTTTTTTTTTTTTAAAGATTTTATTTATTTATTTGACAGACAGAGATCACAAGTAGGCAGAGAGGCAGGCAGAGAGAGAGGAGGAAGCAGGCTCCCTGCTGAGCAGAGAGCCCGATGCGGGGCTCGATCCCAGGACCCTGAGATCATGACCTGAGCCGAAGGCAGAGGCTTAACCCACTGAGCCACCCAGGCGCCCCCAAATGTTCTAAATCTTAAGGAAACTTTAAAATACCTCTTCTATTTGTAAATAGGAGCAGAATAAAACTGATCTGATTGCCTTATTAGGTAATTTATTCTGGAAACTTGTTAATAAAATATTGGTGGGAATTCTCAATCTTCATTATGCTATCACCTGAAGCACTCAATCATTTTCTTCAGTAAAGGAATAAGTAAATGAATAGACTACATGTTAGTTAACACATATTACAACCAGTCTAACTCTGACAATAACAGGAGTGGCCACAAAGTGCCTCAAAGTCAGTTGTGTCTTGAATTTCTCACTGAAGGATTGGGCCAATCTACCTTTGAAACAATTTTATCAGTAGACAGAAACAATAAATGTCTTTTATCCTGTTTTCTTAAAGTCTGTATCACTAGTCTTTAACAGATAGCAATGAGATAGCTCTAGCAGATGAAGCAGGAAGGGAACTATGTTCTAGAAGAAGCATTTATCTGTCTTTGATACAAGCTTCTCAATTAATTCCTGAAGAGGTGCCAACTCACGCCTATCAATCAGATTAAACTCCTGAACAAAGAAAATAAAGGGGTTAAGGGAGGTGTTGAGGTAGACCTTCTTTCACAGTTGAATCACAGAATCAAACTGCTGGTTATAAATATGCATAAACCCAGAACAAATGCTTTAAATGGTCTTTGCCATAGACATAAAGTTTTTTGGAAAGGGAACACCAATCTTGGAAGGCAAAAGACTTTCATCATCAAGCTGATTCTGAACCCAAACCTTTGATTGGCTTTTTGATATTAGTACAATTTTCCCAATAGATATTCATATCTTGGACCTGCAGACATGACTGGACAGCTTGCTTCAGTGCAGAATTCTGTAATAGTTCCATACAGCATGTTGATCTGGTTGAAGAAATCTACAGTGTTAGCTGAAATCCATTCACCTAGGTCCCCTCCCTCTGGCAACGTAAGAGCTTGTCTCAGATTTCCACTTCCTAGAGTTGCTTCTGCCTGTTTTAAGAGCTGATGAGAGCTGGAGAGAGCTGATGAGAGCCCTCAGGCATATTCTTCTTTGGTTTGAATACTTTAGAGGAGTGGCGGCTGAAGAGGTAGCTCAACTTCTATCCTCAGAGGAGAGGGACCGCTGGCCCCCATCACTGTCTGGATTCAGAGTCCAGGCAGGAATCATAAGGAAGCAAACAATCCTCAACTCTTTGCCCTCGAAAGTATTGGGTGCCCCTGCTAGCAGGAGCAAGTTGCTACGCAGACCTCCCCCACCTTGCTGACCTGAAAATCAGGAACAGGTTTTTTTCTGTCATCTATCTCTGTGTTCAGAAATATTAGCTCTGCCATCAAGTTCTTGATACTTTTGAGCTTACTTTATTTTTATTTATTTTTAAATATTTTACTTATTTAATTGAGAGAGAGAGAGAGACAGAGAGGGAGAGAGATACAGAGCACAAGCAGAGGGAGCTGAAGGCTTCCTGATGAGCAAGGAGTCACATGTCAGACTTGATCCTAGGACCCTGGGATCATGACCTGAGCAGAAGGCAGCTGCTTAATGGACTGAGCCACCCAGGTACCCCTTGAACTTGTTTATTATTTGTAAATTTGGGAGAATGATATCTTTTTTAATATTTTGTTGTGACAACGTATCGGTAATATATCTGAAGAGATTGGCACATAGCGGATGAGCAATTTAGGAAGGTACCTCAGTAGGTACAGAAGAAGTGTCTGACAAATCCACTGAGAGAAACTCCCAGTGAATAAGGAATTGAAGGAAATTTCCTTAATGAAAAAGGGCTCAACCGAAAACCTACATCAAATGTCATAGTTGGTGGTGAAAACCTCAATGCTTTCTCCTTAGTTTCAGAAATAAGGGGAGAGTTTTGACTCTCACCACTTGTATTTCATATTGAAGTAGAGGTTCCAGCCAATGCAACACAGCATGGAGAAGAAACAAATGCCAGACAGTCTGGAAAGGGGGAAGTGAACTTATCTTTTAACAGCCAACATAACCATCTGAGCAGAAAACTTAAGAGAATCTACAAAACAGCTACTAGAACAAATTGGTTTAAGAAAGTCAAATGTATGACTACCATATGACTCACCTGTTGTACTTCAGAAATTGATCCAAGAGAAATGAAAGCATATGTCTATAAAACATCTTATACACAAATGTTCATAGCAGCTTTATTTGTAAGAGCCTCACTGGGATTAATCGAGATGGTCAGCAACAGGTGAATAGACAAGTTGTTTTATAGGCACATGATGGGGTACTGCACAGCAACAGAAACAAAGTCTTGATAAATATGACTGTGGAAGAATCTCATAATAATTATGCTGAGAAGAAGCCAGGCAAAGATACATATGATTCCATTTATACAAAATGATAAAATATGCAAACTAATTCCTGACAGGAAGTTTCCCTGGAAATGGGGATAAGGAGAGTTGAGAGAAGATTACAAGGTGACATGAAGACTTTTGGGGTGATGTATATGTTCATTTTTTCAATTGTAGTGGTGGCTTCACAAATAGATACATACCACAAATCATATAGAATTGTTGAATTTGCTGCACTTTATTGTTATGTAAATTATGTATTGACAGAGCCATTCAATATCATTCTATGCACTATTTTCCCTCACTGCAGTGCCAGTCTTCTTGTGTAATGTAAAATGCAAAATACTTCTCCTGTTGGCTTTCATTGGCCTAAAACTATATATATATATTTTTTTAATTTGTGCCTAATGACTTTCTGCATCCAAGTGTTATACTGTTTATTTTCAACCAGCATCATCCTAACCTATTTAACATTGTCCCAGCAGATCTTTTTTTTTTTTTAAGATATTTATTTATTTGACAGAAAGATACATCGAGAGAGGGAGAGTAAGCAGGGGAGAGGGAGAGGGAGAAGCAGGCTTCCTGCTGAGCAGGGAGCCTGAGGTGGGGCTTGATCCCAGGACCCTGGCATCATGACACCAGTGGAAGGCAGACGCCCAACTACAGAGCCACCCACGTGCCCCATCCCTGCATATCTGAACAGACGTTTGTAGTTGCTTGTTTAAAATTGCTTTCTAGCATAATTTTGAGGCAGGTTCTGACAATGTGATTTGGAAGGTGAAGGGGAAGGGAAGGGATACTTGAATGGAAACAGTATCCAGGCCTGAATTTCTTACTTTACTTGTATCTGGGAAACGTTCCCATGTTGACTATGGACTCTGATGTTCCTTGACCTGAATGTTTGGGCAATAGCCTTCAGGAAACAGCTGAGCTAAGCTTCCTAATGTGTCTAGAGAATATGTTTACAGGGCTTTAGAGAAGATTTGGCCGTTTCTAGAACTTTTCTCTGATAATCCTGATTTCTTTCCTTTTGAGAAAAATTATTTGATTAATGTTTGGCAACAAATGTGTCAGATAGATGATAATAGAAAGCATCCTTGAGGTTAAACCTATTAAGAAGATAGGATTAGTATTTGTTGCTGAATTCACATACAGTAGTCACCTTATGTTGGAGTCAATAAAACTGTGAGAACATAAACTCTCAAATCATTCTATAGGGATTTGATGACTCCGTGTATGAGTTTATTCTGTCTAAAATTCCTATTTTTCACATTTTAATTATTCTAAAAATCAGGAATATTTGACTATTAGTGTGACTTCTGAAACTTTTTATTAAAAATAGTATTTATTGCAATTGCTAATAGTTTAGGAATAAGTAAATACAGCATTTTAAATAAATGCTATTTGTTCATTATTTTTAATTTAAAAATATTTAGTGAGTACTTAAAAAATGACAGTCACAGTTCTAAATATTGTGTAAAGTGCCACAAACACAGAATCAGTCACCAATGACTTGACTTCCTCTTACTTTTTCTGTATTCAACTCCAGCTCCTTTTCTGGCAGTCAGTAGCTTATAGGCCAGCCCACATGGACACATGAGAATATGAAGTAGTGTAGTAAAATGCTTCTGAAGATTGTTACCCTCCCAGCTACAGAAATGCCCTGGGATGCTGTGTTAAAGAAGTTCCATATCAGGCAGTGTCTTAAGAACAAAATAGACCTGGGAAGTTAGGATTGCTGTTGTTTAGACTTCCAAGGGCCACCTGAAGCCTGACATGTGCCTCATGAGGTCAGTGGTGAAACAGATGGCTGCCTTGGGGAGGATTCTGGCCAACATGTATGCATTTTAGTCCCTGTCCACCAGGGGGTGCAGCTTCCTACCACGGTCACATTTCCTGTATGAAATGTGGGTTTCTATTGATCATTTCTGTCACTCCAACCTTCTCCATAGTAAGAATGAAGAACATTATTTAGGTGACACTCCAAAGATGAAGTGTTTTCCAGGATTCGTGAGTGTGGTACTCTTAATGCTTGGTAAGTACCATTCTTCTTACAATTTGGATTCTTTCTTCCATGGTGTCAGTTAAACCTTTAACTATCATTTATCCATGAGTTTTATGCCCAAGGTGATATCGAGCTCCTTTCTCTTTCGTCAGGACAAACCCATGGAGACTCGGTGACTCAGACAGAAGGCCAGATAACTCTCTTAGAAGAGGCTTCTCTGACTGTGAACTGCACTTATTCAGCATCAGGATCCCTTACTCTTTTCTGGTATGTCCAGTATCCCGGTGAAGGTCTACAGCTCCTCCTGAAAGCTTTGAGGGACAAGGAGAAGAAAAGCAACAAAGGATTTGAAGCCACTTTTGACAGCAAATCGAAATCCTTCCACTTGGAGAAAGGCTCAGTGCAAGCCTCAGATTCAGCTGTGTACTACTGTGCAGTGACTGACACAGTGACGGAGACTGTAGGGGGAGCTGAACACAAACTCTGAGCAGAACAGGGGACTGGAAGCTGAGTGTCTTTGCCTGATGCACTTTGGTTCCATCACAATCTGTTGTCCCTCAGTGTCTAGTTGATACAAAATCATACAAAGGACTAGAGCATAAGAACCAGCAGTAACATTCCCCAAACCCAGGTGTTCCTTAGTGACATTGAAAACAGTTCAATGCCAAGAGTTCCTCAGCCAGGTGTACCTAATTTCAAGGTAGAATTACATAACAAAGAAGTGGTCTTGGAGTGCCCACTAGGTTAAGTGTCTGACTCTTGATCTGCTCAGGTTATGATCTCAGGTTTGTGTGATTTAGCCCCAACATCAGGCTCCCTGCATGTTGGTTTGGAATTCTGCTTCTCTCCCTTTTCCCCTGTCCTTCTGCCCTCCCCCATTGACTCTGTTTTCTCTCTCTCCAAAATAAATAAATCTTTAAAATAAACAAACAGTTATGGATGAATTGGTCTCTCATTCATCTTTGCAGTGAAATTCCAGGCTGAGAAGTAGTTCAGGCCACCCTGGTGGGTGTTGCTGTGCCCATGACACTTCTAGATACACACAGTGTGAATTGGAAGGTGGCCTCTGCCAAATATCTTCCTGACCGAGTATAAGCAGGAGAGGTGATAGGAGAGCTTCAGTGCAGAGCCAATTTTATTAGAAAAATAATGGAACAGAAGAAAGGAGGAGGAACACATGTACCTGAGCAAGTAAAAGAGAGGCCAGCCACCTCTGCCGTGGTTTCTTTTCTAGTAAATCAGGTCATAGACACAGACTGATATTCGACATGAAGGGCTGGTGGCAGAAACAGAATGAAGGTAGAGGTTCATGTTCTGGCCAGATAATTAGCTCAGTTGGCTTTCTGATGGTAAGAACTCAAGTGAGATCATTCTTAGTGCTCAGGAAATTTGGTGACAGTAAATGCTGTTGCACTGAGGTTTCCTAACAATACAGATTGATAGGTGATACTGGGAAGAAAACCTATAGATTTCCCTAACTTCTGTTTTGCAATGTCTCACAGAGAGCCACAAATCAGGGAATTGGGAAAATGCAAAGGAGTCAAGAATGTCATACAGAAAGTAATAGAGACCCGAGTATGGACCTTCAACTCTATGGTCAACTAATCTTTGACAAAGCAGGAAAGAATGTCCAATGGAAGACAGTCTCTTCAATCAATGGTGCTGGGAAAACTGGACAGTCACATGCAGAAGAATGAACCTGGAACACTCTATTACACCATACACAAAGATAAACTCAAAATGGATGAGAGACCTACATGTGAGGCAGGAATCCATCAAAATCCTAGAGGAGAACATCAGCAGAGTAACTTCTTCAACATCGGTTACAACAACTTCTTTCAAGATAAGTCTCTAAAGGTAAGAGAAACAAAAGCAAAAATGAACTTCTGGGACTTCATCAAGATAAAAAGCTTCTGCCCAGCAGAGGAAACAGTCAACAAAAGTAAGAGGCAACCCACGGAATAGGAGAAGATATTTGCAAATGAGATTTCAGATAAAGGGCTGGTATTCAAGATCTATAAAGCACTTTTCAAACTCAACCTCCAAAAAATAATCATCAAGTCAAAAAATGAGTGGAAGACATGAACAGACATTTCTTCAAAGAAGACATACAAATGGCTAACAGACACATGAAAAAAATGTTCAATATCACTAGCCATCATTGAAATACCAATCAAAACCACAGTGAGATACCACCTTACACCAATCAGAATGGCAAAAATTAACAAGGCAGGAAAGAACAAGTGTTGGTGATGATGTGGAGAAAGGCGAACCCTCTTGCACTGTTGGGAATGCAAGCTGGTATAGCCACTCTGGAAAATAGAATAGACATTCCTCAAAACATATATTAAAAATAGAGCTAACCTACAACACAGCAATTGCACTATGAGGTATTTATCCTAAGGATACAGATGTAGTGAAATAAGGGGTACAAGCACCCCAGTGTTCATAGCAGCAATGTCTACAATAGCCAAACTGTGGATGTCCTTCAACAGATGAATGGATAAAGATATGGCTCATATCTATAATGGAATATTACTCAGCCATCAGAAAAGATGAATACCTACCATTTGCACTGACATGGATGGAACTGGAAGGGATTATGCTAAGTGAAATAAGTCAAGCTGAGAAAGACAATTATCATATGGTTTCACTCATATGTGGAATATAAGGAATAGCCTGGAGGACCACAGGGGAAAGGAGGGAAAATTGGATGGGAAGAAATCAGAGAGGCGGATAAATTGTGAGAGACTCTGGACTCAGGGAAACAAACCAAGGGATATAGAATGGAGGGGTGGGGTAATTAGGTGATAGGTATTAAGGAGGGCATGTGTTGTGATGAGCACTGGGTGTTATATGCAACTAATGAATCCTTGAACACCACATCAAAAACTAATGATGTACTATACATTGGCTAACTGAACATATGAAAAAACATAATAGAAAAAAGCAATGTCTGTATTGTACTGCATCACTTTGCCAATATGGTTGCAATCTTCTTTGTTTTTTAAGTATTTTTTCATGACTTCTTTATTTTAGGAGGACTTACAGAAAGGTATACCCAAAATGTTTATTTGTGTTATAAGAAAGTCTAAATAAAATACTGTCCATTTCCTAGTGATCGAAATCTAGTAAAACACCTTGAAACATCAACTCCAAATTATCAAGATGAGGAACACTTAGGGTAGTAAGTGACAAAGGGTCAGAACTGGGATTGTTAGTCAAAAGGGATTTTAGTCTATAGGTAGTAATGACTTTAATAATTCATATATTCACAAATTCCTGCTTTTCTTAAAAGTAATAAAAAGTCATAAAACCCTTCATAAAGGTTTATGCATATTCCCTTCTATTCTTGTCACCAAAAAAGGGGAAAAGAGAGAATGGTCAACTTCTATATAACATTTTGTCCAGGCACCTGAAGTACAAGCATTTCTCCCTCCTCTGGGATCAGTTATTTTTTAGTGTTCACTCCTTTGATCCTCGATCCTATTAGAGTTATGTGTACTTTTGTTTTTACCCATAGATTGTAAACTAGTTTGTTTTCCCTTTCATATATTCTTTTAAAAATTCATTCATTCATTCATTCATTGACTCACAGGTTTTTTTTTTTTCACTTTCAGAAAGGATTCATTTTAATTGGTTTCAGACTCATTTACCATTACCTTCTGACTCAGCTCTTAATGCAATAGTCAAAAGAGTGCATTTCTTTTGCTTGTGAACTGCCTGATCTAGGAAATAGTCCTTTGTCCTTTGTGAAAATCTCACCACCAACTCTTTTTACATTCTGTCCATCTAAGTTTGGGTAATTAAATGCACTTATTGTTATTTCTTGGCCTAATGTTACTGCTTCTCCAAACTTTTTAAAAATTAACATATAATGTACTATTTGTGTCAGGGGTACAGTTCTGTGATTCATCAGTCTTACCCAATTCACAGCACTCACCATAGCACATACCCTCCCCAATATCCACCTCCTATCATCCCATCCCTCCCACCCCCTTCCTCTCCAGCAACCCTCAGTTTGTTTCCTGAGATTAAGAGTCTCTTGTGTTTGTCTCACTCTCTGGTTTTGTCTTGTTTCATTTTTTCCCTCCCTTTCCCTATGATGCTGTCTTGTTTCTCACATTCCTCATATCAGTGTATCATATGATATTTGTCTTTCTCCAATTGACCTGTTTTGCTCAGCATGATACACTCTATTTCCATCCACATTGTTGCAAATGGCAAGATTTCATTTCTTTTGATGGCTTCATAGTATTCCATTATACATATATCACATCTTCTTTATCCATTCATCTGTTGATAGACGTCTAGTCTCTTTCCACAGTTTGGCTATTGTGGACATTGCTCCTGTAAACATTTGGGTGCACATGCCCTTTTGGATCCCTACATTTGTACCTTTAGTGTAAATACACAGTAGTACAGTTGCTGGGTTGTAGGGTAGCTCTATTTTCAACTTTTTGAGGAACCTCCTTACTGTTTTCCAGAGTGGCTGCACCAGCTTACATTCCCACTTGTAATGTAGGAGGGTTCCCCTTTCTCTGCATCCTCACCAACATCTGTCTTTTCCTGACTGGTTAATTTTAGCCATTCTGACTGGTGTGAGGTGGTATCTCACTTCACTCACCGTTTTTATTTGAATTCCAGTTAGTTAATATATGGTGTTACATTAGTGTCAGGTGTATAATATAGTGATTCAATACTTTCACGAAACATCCAGTGCTCATCAGGAGTAGAGTACTGCTTCATCCCCTCAGCTATTGAACCCATACCCCAACCCTCTCCCTTTTGGTGACCATCACTTTGATCTCTCTAATTAAGAGTCTGTTTTTTTGATTTATCTCTCTTTCTTATATTTTTCCCTTTGCTTGTTTGGTTTGTTTTTTAAATTCTGTAGGAGTTAACACTATATAGTATTGTTCTTTCTCTGACTGACTTATTTCCCTCAGCATTATACTCTCTAGCTCCATCAATGTCATTGCAAATGGCAAGATTTCACCCTTTTTATGGGCTGAATAATATTCCATTACACTTTTATATATTAATATAAAAGTATATATATTATATATTATATTATATATTATATATTATTTTAATATATTACATATAAGAATGAAGAGAAGAAGAAGAGAGGAAACAATAAGGAACACAAAGAGAAAGAAAGGGAGAGAACAACATTGACTTTGAACAGCAACAAGTGGCCCAATCAGATTCAGCTTTGTGGATGAGAAAGGTCCATGAATTGCACAGGAGAGGTGGAGATGTGAAAGTTATCTCAGAGAGGACAGTATCCTACATCCTATTTTTCACCAAGAAATTATGGTTGGACTAATGTTCTAAGCAGATGGTGACTGTCTGTTTCATTTCTGGAGCTCTCTTAACTTCAAGAAGGTGTATTTACTTCTGCAATACACAATGCATGCTCTCAGATACTTTTCTCTTATCCATATTTTTATATAATTGAATTCTCACATTGTCTGTCAGACTGCGATTAGGGGAATGGTGTCACTCTCCCTTATGATTTTTTGAAGTTCTAGGTAACCCCCTTTAGGCACTGACTCTTCTAGAAATATCACTCACCTTTCCTCACACACTAACTCACTAATCACTTACATAAAGTGTTTTAAGAAAAAAACCCTACCATTTACCCTCCTATATTAGAAGTATTGCCCCTACCTCCCTGCACTGTGGGCCAGCACAGTTTTGGAGACATAAGTGTGCCCTGTCCTGGGCCACTGTGGGTGGAGTCTGGAGTTCTGTGAATGACAAGGCTGAGGTGTGATTGGTGCTTGGTGGTTCTGTTGAAAGAGATTGACTGTAAGACACAGTTTCACTGAATCCAAGACTCTATGCTCTGCACAGTAGGCCGAAGTACCTCATCAAGTAGACAAGGAATCATGAGGAGACATTGGAGAGCTCTCCTGGGGCTCCTGTGCATCCAGGTTTGCTGTGAGTGGGGGCATTCCTCATGGGTACTCGGGTGGAGTCCACAGCCCGCAGTGGTGTGGGGAGTTCCAAGAGGGTCCCACAACCTCAGCGGTGTGTCTGAGGATATTCTGCAAGTTTGGAAACTGCATCAGTGACCTCCTGGTGACATCACTTGTGTGTTTTTCTCTTTCTACACAGGGGTGAGAGGGATGACGGTGGAGCAGAGCCCTTCAACCGAGCCTCCAGGAGGGAGTCAGCTCTACTCTCAAGTGCAATTTTTCTAGCACTCCAGACAGTGTGCAGTGGTTCCCACAGCACCCCAGGGGCGGTGGTCTCATCGGACTGTTTTACATAGCTTCAGGGATGCAGCATAGTGGGAGGTTAAACTGCACAGTGAATACTAAGGAGCAGTCCAGCACCCTCCACATCAAGGCCTCCCAACTGGAAGACTCAGCCACCTACCTGTGTGCGGTGGAGGCACAGTGCTCCCTGGTGATCTCCAGCCTGCACCCAAACTGCAGCTGGGCCTGCAGCCCCCGCCCTTCCCTGGGGCAGGCATTTGCCCCACTGCAAGCTTTGCACACGTCCAGACTTTCAGATTTACCTTAGGGCATGCTTTTCTTCCTAAAATTAGACCCATCAGCGTTGTCCTTTCCCTTTCTTTTCTTTCCATTCTTCTTCTTAGAAAGGCTTTTGCAGGTAAAAATTTCTTCGAAGGAGCTATTGGATCAAGTGACAGAGATGCTCCCATCTAGTGTCCTGGAAAAACAGATCTGCTGGCAGATAGCATGAAATGTGTATGAAAATGAAAAAGGTTTGAAAAATAATCCTTTAATTAAGCTTTAATGTATAATTATTTATTAATGCTTTAGCATTTATCACTGTGCTATCACTATCTTGAAAATAATACTAGTTTTATCTTTGTACCTGTCTTTTAAAAGTGAGTCCCATAAGTGGGAAGAACAAGTTTCTGAGCAGAGAGATACATGGGGCAGCAGGACACAGGCAGGAACACATGCAGGCTCAGGTTCTGGGTCACAGCAGGCTGTGTGTGAGCTGAGCACTTGGCAGGGACACTTGTGCTGTCTGTGCCTGCTTTGGACTAGCTGGAGCTTTGACATGCAACAAAGGATGTAGTAAATACTGTCAGGAAATTACTACAAAATGAAAGTGTATACCTGGACATTTCAATAAAACAATTTGGCCATTTCTTGTGGAACTTTGGCCTTCCTGAGTATTTTCACTGAAAGCGTTGAAAACTCTTGTCCACACACAAGTCTCTTCACAGGTGTTTTATAGTTGTTTCATGCATAATTACCAAAGCTTGGAAGTAGCAGCATGTCCTTCAACAGATAAATGAAGAAATAAATGGTGTTACATTCAAGCAATGAAATGATTTGGTGCTAAAATGATCAGGGCTATGAAGTCATGAAGAGATAGGGGAATCTTATATGCATTTTACCAAGTGAAAATAGGCTATCTGAAAAGGCTACATAGGGTATGATTCTGATCCTATGACTTTCTGGTAAAGGCAAAACTATGGAGGGAGTAAAAGATTGTGGTTGCCAAGGATTGAGGGGAAAAGCAGGAATGAAGAGCATGGAGAATACTTAGTGAAGTGAGCCTACTCTCTCCGATACTATAATGGTAGATACATGCCTTATACAATTGTTCACACCCACAGAATGTACAACAGCAAGAAGGAACCCTAGATAAACTGTGGGCTTTGGGTGACATGATGTGGCAGTGTAGGCTCATCCATTGTGAAAGGGTCACAGGGAGGTTGATAATGGGAGACATTGTACCTGTGTGGGGGCAGGAGATACATTGGAAGCTTCAGTTCATCTGCGTCATTTTTCTTTGAACCTGGTTGAGATGGTTGAAAAGAAGAAAGTCTTTAAAACATTAAAATCAGAGACATGAAAGTAAAATGTATGAAGAGTTAAAGCATTTTACATATATGATTCCCCTAGAAATATTACCTAATGATATCTTTTCACAGCTTTTTGAATAAAAATCCCAAATTTTCATTTTGAAATGATCTCAAAAATTGTATATGCATCCCTGGCTAGAAATTCTGAACCTCTAAATTAAAATTTCAAGGAGAAATCTAAATACAGAAAGCAATTATGCTGTTTTAGAGAGATTACTCCTTGCTTTCCATATTCGTAAGCTCATCCACCTCTAGGGTGTCTCAATTGAGGAGTTTCTTTTTTTAATATAATATGTAAATTATATGAAATAAAAATATATAAGAAATATGTCTCCAGAAGAGCATCCTGCTTGCCCATGGTTGAGCCGTGGAACCGCTCGGTCTCACTGCCCGTGAAGGAATTTCAGTCAGTGAATAAAGTCCCATTTTTTCCAGTGTTAATATGAATTTATTTTCTCCTTGATACATTATTGATGTCATAGGAGAAATGAAAACCAGATAGAATCTCATCCTGTGTCTCTGTTTCTGAAGAGGCTTCAGCCATTGGTTAGGACCAACCACAGAACCACTAGATCACATGTGGTTGTGCAAATGGTCTTGGGGTCCATGTTGCAGGCAGTTTCCACCCCACTCTAACAACAGTCCACATTGCACACACCCAGTTCTTAGTAAATGTTTGCTTTTTATATAGTATGAATGAAATTTAGAGCTGGAAGTACCCTTAGAAATTCTTTAGTCCAATTTAATTTTATACATCAGAGACTATAACCAAGTTGGCTGTAAAAAAACAATTAGGGAATGAGCTGGGGGAAAGGGAAAGTAGGTTTCCTTACTTCTTTGACATTCTTGCTCCTGCCTCCTTGCTGTAGGACCATTCTGCTGGGTAAAGAGGACATATCTAATGCAAGCCCAGCCACTTAGATCTCTGTACTTTGAGTCTGAGAAAGCTGTGGTTCAATCAATTTGAACACCTGAATGGAGAGTTCCTATTTGTGTTAATGTCTGAGACCATGGGCTGCAAAGGAGACTTGGGCTGAGCCACTGTGTTTCTACCAGCAAATTTATCCATCACTCACTGCTTCTGTAGGAGAAAGTCAGAGGTGATAGTTTCACCTGAACATCTACATGTATTTCTAAGGACGTTCCCCAAAATAGCAAATATATTTATTATGCCATTTAGACATCCCTTGAAGACAGGGTGAGTATAATAAGCAAAAATTACACATTGTCTGCAAAATGATCATAGGATTTGGAAGATTTTTGCAGTGCAAAAACCACAAAGCTGTTTGATGATGTTTTCTAGGCCAAGACTTGAAAATAAGTAAAGTAATATTCTGTAAAAACATCGTAGAACTGGAAATTTTACCCAAGGGTTGGCTTTTTCTCTGCAACAGTTAGTCCACGGAAGAGACACATTCATATAAATGGTCACATTCAGTTCTGAGAGTCACACCTAAAAATTGCAAAAATTGACCTTCCCACCAGCAGAGGGAACTTCACCCAGAGAAGAATCTGAGAATTCTTATTTTATGGGGAATGGGGGAGAGAATGGAAGATTCTCAGGCTCAAGAAGTTTTCCACACATAAAAACACATTTCATATATATGCATATATTTATATACTGAATTGATTTTCTTCACTGTAGCTGTCTTTAAATCTTTCATGGTGGGAGAGGAGGATGAAAATGAGTTTTATTCTTTGTCCTTTCTCAGATCTGAGAGTAGGCGTCACAGAAAAGGGGCTTCTCCTTTTGAAAATGTGGTAGTTTTGGTTTCCCAAAGATCATTTCTCCTGATCAGTTCTTTTTTTTTTTTAAGATTTTATTTATTTATTTGACAGAGAGATATCACAAGTAGGCAGAGAGGCAGGCAGAGAGAGAGGAAGGGAAGCAGGCTCCCTGCTGAGCAGAGAGCCCGATGCGGGACTCGATCCCAGGACCCCGAGATCATGACCTGAGCCGAAGGCAGCGGCTTAACCCACTGAGCCACCCAGACGCCCTCCTGATCAGTTCTTTAAGGCCAGTTTCTGGTTGGTACCATTCCGGGGCATGCACAGTATTTATGCTTCTCTATTATTCCCCTGTCCCCTTATCATTGAGATTTGGTCCTTTACTTTTGTCACAGTCATCTCGACTGACAAATGATTTCACATTTTGACTGTTGGTATTGTCAGTCCTCTGGGAAGAAATAGCAAATTCATGGGCAAGAGCAAGTAGGAGGAGCAGAATCTGAGGTAAGAGACATTTGAAATATCAAATGATCCTCATTCTCTTACTCTAATCCTTGCTTCCATGTTCCTTTTAGAAATAGTTTTTCTCCATAATAGACAACTGAGGATGGTAGATTTGGCAGAAAGGAAAGGTTTTCTATTTTCTTTGTTTAAGGGAGTAAATCATGATTCCTCCTGATTTCAAACATGTATACCGGGCCCATCCTAGAATAAACAGCAATAGCATTTACCTCTTTCCAACTTACTAGCAGTGATTCAGTAGTGTGCAGGCTTGTATATCTTTATTTCCACATTCTTACTGTACAGTTCATCCCTGATCTAAGACATAACTTGCTTGACTGATTGCTGCCTCGATGCATGTGAGTACTTCAGAGGTGCCGGCTAACAGAAAAGCATTTCCCCAGGGAGTTAAGTAAAGATGTGACCACCAGACATCAGTGCACCTGTGATGATGCAGAACTTGTGAAATATTCATTTTAATGCATCTGATGGACTAAACTATGGCAGCAGCAGAGTCTTTTCTTATTGCCTGGTATATATGTGGGAAGTTACCCTGTTAGAAGAAAGAAGGGATGGCCTGATAAGAGAGGGAGCTGAGCTGGTTGGAGGTTGCAATTCTGAACCTGAGCTTAACTGGGAGGAACCATGAAGACTTCCATGGGAGCTTTAATCATGTTCTCATGGCTGCAGCTGAACTGTGAGTTGAGTGTTTATGGGTAACAGAGTATATTGTGGACATTATTCAGAGGTCAAGACTGGCTTTACTGAGGTTTCCTCCACTTAGGGTAGAAAAATAGAATTCTGAAGCATAATAACCTGGAATCTCTTCTCCTTTCTCTGACCTTTTTTCCTGCACAGGAAAGTAGAGAATGTGGAGCAACATCTTTCTACCCTACTTCAGCCAAGTAGAGAATGTGGAGCAGCATCCTTCTACCCTGAGTGTCCAGGAGGAAAGCATCTCTGTTATCAAGTGCAGTTATTTAGACAGTACCTCAGACTACTTTCTCTGGTATAAGCAAGAGCTTGGAAATGATCCCCAACTCCTTATAGACATTTGTTCAACTGTGGCCACAAAAGAAGACCAAAGACTCACTGTCTCATTGAATAGGATGGCCAAACATCTCTCCCTGCATATCAGAGACACCCAGCCTGAAGACTCAGCTGTGTGTGTACTTCTGCTCAGCAAACACACATTGCTTCCCAGGCACCTGCTGCCTGCACTCAGACCTGGGACTGGAGCAGCCCCCATCCTATGACACAGACCTTCAAGGATAGCTTTTGTGCTTTTGTCTGTCTATAGGTGGAAGCTAATATGCTAGACTATTAAGATGGAGATGACCCAAACAGGGTGAAAACATTTTGTTGGATGACTCTTGTTTTTGGATTCTTGATGTGATTTGATGATGTTTTATTTTGAAATTCAGTTCTTCAAGATGACTTTACATTTGTTCTTCTGACTCTCTCCTATAAATATCCACTTAGTACTGATATTACAGTCCTTATTATGGATGGGCATTTAAACATTGCATTTCAGAAGTAGCAATAATGAATTTTGTGATTCTAAAACATTACATGCCAACATGGAAACATGGAAAATAGAAAAATGAAAGAAATAATTCTGTAATTACAAATACTGCAGATATTCCTTTTAGTCTCTAAGAATTCTTATTATAATGAGGATCACGAAATTTTCACCTTGTGTATTTCAATTTTAACATTCCCTTCTTCACTAATTCTTTCCTCAAACATTTGCTTTTTAAAAATGTTAACTTTGGTGGGGGGGTGTCAAGATGGCGGACAAGAAGGCAGCTGAGTTGACATCAGGTAGCAGGAGATCAGCTAGAGAGTTTATCAAACAATTCCAAACACCTACAATTCCAATAGGAGATTGAAGAGAAGAACAGCAGCAATTCCAGGAACAGAAAATTGACCACTTTCAGAAAGGTAAGACCTGTAGAGAAGTAAATCCAAATCAATGGGAAGATAGACTGCGGGGGGAGGAGCTGTCTCCTGGCAAGTGGCGGAGCAATGGAGCACAAAACCAGAACATTTAAAAGTCTGCTCCACTGAGGGACATCACTCCAGAGGCTAAGCCAGGGTGAAGCCCATGTGGGGACAGCATAGTCTCAGGTCCGTGGGGCCACAGTAGGATCAGGGGTGTCTGAGTGTCACAGAGCTTTCAGGTATTAGAGCAGGGAAGCCAGCTACAGAGATGGAGCTGCAGAGTGAGCTCTCAATTCAGGGCTACCTTAAACTGTGGTCCGTGTCACAGTCAGACCACTGCTCTGTGAGCAGAGAGCCCACAAGATCCAGGGAGATCCCCCTGAAAGAGTGCAGGGATCTGCTGGTTTGGGAGACTCCAGGAGGGGCTGTGTGCCAGAGACAGAGATGCTTGTTCACAGGCTGGGTGAGCTGGGAGTGAGGATGGAGGCCAGGGAGATGGCAGTGATTGAGCACTTTTCTTGGGGGGTGCACTGAGGAGTGGGGCCCCCAGCTCTCTGCTTCTCCAGGCCAGAGATTGGGAAGCTGCCATTTTCATTCCCCTCCTCCAGAACTCTACAGAAAGCGTTCAGGGAACAAAAGCTCCCGAAAGTGAACCGGAACCGAGAGGATTACTTAGCCTGGCCTCTGGTAAGGGCGGTGCAATTCCGCCTCAGGCAAAGACACTTGAGAATCACTGAAACAGGCCCCTCCTCCTGAAGATCAGCAAGAAATCTAGCCAAGACCAAGTTCACTTACCAAGGAGAACAGCAGAATTCCAGAGGAGGAGAAAGCAAAGCATGGAATTCAAGGCTTTCTTCCCATGATTCTTTAGTCTTGCAAAGTTAATTATTTTATTTTATTTTTTTTCTTATGCTAATTTTTTTTAACTTTTACTCTTTCCTCTTTTAACTTTTTTAAACTAGTTTATCTTAATAATACCTTTCATTAAAAAATCGTTTTTGAACCTTCATTATTATAGTCATATTTTATCCTTCATTGTATCTAACTTTATTTTTTGTATACACATAGGGTTTTATCTTCTAAAAAAATTTTAGGATAGAGCTTCCTTTAATAGATCAAAATGTACCCTAAATTTAGCATAGGGCATTGTTCGAGTCTCCAGCCTGAGCAAATTGTCTCACTTTCTTGTCTTATTCTCCCAACCAACTTATTTTATCAATTCCTCTTTGAGAAATTTTAAAAAAGTTTTTTCAACTTTATACTCATATCCCATCCCTTCATCATGTTTACCCTTATTTTGTGTGTGTGTGTGTGTGTGTGTGTGTGTGTACATACAAAATTAAGTGGGTGACTCTGTCCTATTCACTGGTCTAAATATATATTTTCTTTTTTATATTTTTTCTTTATTTTTCCTTTTTAATTTTTTTTTCTGAACTTCTTTCTACCTCCTATCTTCCCCCCACAATTTGGGGTCTCTTCTGATTTGATTAAAGCACATTTTCATTGGGTCTTTGCCACCCTTTTAGTATTTTATTCCCTCCTTATTTTCTTATCTGGATAAAATGACAAGGTGGAAAAACTCACCACAAAAAAAAAGAACAAGAGGCAGTACTGAAGACTAGGTACATAATCAATACGGATATTGTTAATATGTCAGATCTAGAGTTCAGAATGACAATTCTCAAGGTGCTATATGGGCTGGAAAAAGACATGGAAGATATTAGAGAAACTCTGTCTGGAGAAATAAAAACCTTTCCTGGAGAAATAAAAGAACAAAAATCTAACTATGTTGAAATAAAAAAAAAAAAAGCCATTAATGAGGTGCAATAAAAAATGGAGGCTCTTACTGCTAGGATAAATGAGGCAGAAGAGAGAATTAGTGATGTAGAAGACCAAATGACAGAAAATAAAGAAGCTGAGCAAAGGAGAGACAAACAACTACTGCATTACAAGGGGAGAATTCGAGAGTTAAGTGATACCATAAGACAAAACAACATTAGAATAATTGGGATTCCAGAAGAAGAAGAAAGAGAGAGGGGAACAGAAGGTATATTGGAGAGAATTATTGTAGAGAATTTCCCTAATATGGCAAAGGGCATAAGAGAATTTCCCTAATATGGCAAAAAAAAAAAAAAATAATAATAATAATCAAAATCCAGGAGGCACAAGAATCCCCCTCAAAATCAATAAGAATGTGTCCATACCCTGTAATCTAATAGTAAAATTTACAAGTCTAACTGACAGAAAATCCCAAAAGCATCCTGGGACAAGAAGTCTGTAACATACAATGGTAAAAATATTAGATTGGCAGCAGACATATCCACAGAGACCTGGCAGGCCAGAAAGAACTAGCATGGTATATTCAGAGCACTAAACAAGAAAAATATGCAGCCAAGGATACTATATCCAGCTAGGCTGTCATTGAAAAATAGAAGGAGAGATAAAAAGCTTCCAGGACAAACAAAAACTAAAAGAACTTGTAAACACCAAACCAGCTCTACAGGATATATTGAAAAGGGTCCTCTAAGCAAAGACAGATCCTAAAATTAGAGACCAGAAAGGAACAGAGACAATATACAGTATTCACCTTATAGGCAATACAATGGAACTTCTCCAATGAAGACATACAAATGGCTATCAGACACATGAAAAAATGTTCATCATCACTAGCCATCAGGGAGATTCAAATTAAAACCACATTGAGATATCACCTTACACCAGTTAGAATGGCCAAAATTAGCAAGACAGGAAACAATGTGTGTTGGAGAGGATGTGGAGAAAGGGGAACCCTCTTCCACTGTTGGTGGGAATGCAAGTTGGTGCAGCCTCTTTGGAGAACAGTGTGGAGATTCCTCAAGAAATTAAAAATAGAGCTTCCCTATGATCCTGCAATTGCACTACTGGGTATTTACCCCAAAGATACAGATGTAGTGAAAAGAAGGTCCATCCATACCCCAATGTTTATAGCAGCAATGGCCACGGTCACCAAACTGTGGGAAGAACCAAGATGCCCTTCAATGGACGAATGGATAAGGAAGATGTGGTCCATATACACTGTGGAGTATTATGCCTCCATCAGAAAGGATGAATACCCAACTTTTGTAGCAACATGGATGAGAGTGGAAGAGATTATGCTGAGTGAAATAAGTCAGGCAGAGAGAGTCAATTATCATATGGTTTCACTTATTTGTGGAGCATAACAAATAGCATGGAGGACATGGGGAGTTAGGAGAAGGCAGTTGGGGGAAATTAGAAGGGGAGGTGAACATTGAGAGACTATGGACTCTGAAAAACAATCTGAAGGGTTTGAAGAGGTGGGGGGGTTGGAGGTTGGGGGAACCAGGTGGTGGGTATTAGAGAGGGCACGGACTACATGGAGCACTGGGTGTGGTACAAAAACAATGAATAGTGTTATGCTGAAAATAAATTAAAAAAATGATTTTAAAAAATATAATGGCACTAAATTCATATCTCTCAATAGTTGCCCTTAATGTAAATAGGCTAAATGCTCCAATCAAAAGAAACAGGGTATCAGAATGGATTAAAAAAAAACAAAACCCATCAATATGCTATCTACAAGAAACTCATTTTAGACCCGAAGTCACCTCCAAATTTAAAATGAGGGTATGGAAAACAATTTACCATGCTAATGGACATCAGAAGAAATCGGGGGTGGCAATCCTTCTATCAGATCAATTTGATTTTAAGCCAAAGACTGTAATAAGAGATGAGGTATCATGATGAGCATGAGATATCATGCTCAAAGGGTCTATCCAACAAGAAGATCTAATAATTTTAAATATCTATGCCCCTAACATGGGAACAGCCAACTATATAAACCAATTAATAACAAAATCAAAGAAACACATCAACAATGATACAATAATTGTAGGGGAATTTAACACTCCCCTCACTGAAATGGACAGATCATCCAAGCAAAAGATCAATAAAGAAATAAAGGCCTTAAATGACACCCTGGACCAGATGGACATCACAGATATATTCAGAACATTCCATCCCAAAGCAACAGCATACACATTTTTCTCTAGGGCGCATGAAACATTCTCCAGAATAGATCACATCCTGGGTCATAAATCAGGTCTCAACTGGTATCAAAGGATTGGATCATTCCCTGCATATTTTCATACCACAATGCACTGAAGCTAGAACTCAATCACAAGAGAAAATTTGGAAAGAACCCAAATACACGGAGACTAAAGAGCATCCTTCTAAAGAATGAATGGGTCAACCAGGAAATTAAAGAAGAATGGAAAAAAATTCACAGAAACAAACGATAATGAAAACACAACTGTTCAAAATCTGTGGGACAAAACAAAGGCAGACCTGAGAGGAAAAGATATAGTGATACAAGCCTTTCTCAAGAAATAAGAAAGGTCTCAAATACACAACCTAACCATACACCTAAAGAAGCTGGAGAAAGAACAACAAAGAAAGTCTAAATCCATCAGGAGAAGAGAAACAATAAAGATCAGAGCAGAAATCAATGAAATAGAAACAAACCAAAAAAAAAAAAAAAAAACCAAAAAACAAAACAAAACAAAAAAACAATAGAACAAATCAACAAAACTAGGAGCTGTTTTTTTGAATGAATTAATAAGATTGACAAACCCCTGTTTGCTTTTTTGTTATTGACAAACTTATCAAAAAGAAAAGAGAGAGGACCCAAATAAATAAAATCATGAATGAAAGAAGAGAGATCACAACCAACACCAAAGAAATACAAACAATTACAAGAACATATTACGAGCAAATATATGCCAGCAAAGTTGACAATCTGGAAGAACTGGATGCATTCCTAGAGACATATAAACTACCACAACCGAACCAGGAAGAAAGAGAAAACCTGAACAGACCTATAACCAGTAAGGAGATTGAAGCAGTCATCAAAAATCTCCTAACAAACAAGAGCTCAGGGCCAGATGGGTTCCCAGGGGAATTCTACCAAACATTTAGAGAAGAATTAATATCTATTCTCGTGAAACTGTTCCAAAAAATAGAAATAGAAGGAAAACTTCCAAACTCATTTTATGTGACAGCATTATCTTGATCCTGAAAACAGACAAGGATCCCATCAAAAAAGAGAATTACAGACCAATATCCTTGATGAACAGAGATGCGAAAATTCTCACCAAAATACTAGCAATAGGATCCAACAGTACATTAAAAGGATTATTCACCACGACCAAGTGGGATTTATTCCAGGGCTGCAAGGTTGGTTCAGCATCTGCAAATCAATCAATGTGATACAATACATTAATAAACGAAAGAACAAGAACCATATGATACTCTCAATAGATGCTGAAAAGCATTTGACAAAGCACAGCATCCTTTCCTGATCAAAACTCTTCAAAGAGTAGGGATAGAGGGTACTTACCTCAATATCGTCAAAGCCATCTATGAAAAACCCACTGTCAATATCATTATCAATGGAGAAAAACAGAGCTTTTCCACTAAGGTCAGGAACAAGGCAGGGCTGTCCATTATCACCACTGCTATTCAACACAGTACTAGAAGTCCTAGCCTCAGCAATCAGACAACAAAAAGAAATTAAAGGCATCAAAATTGGAAAAGAAGAAGTCAAACTATCACTCTTTGCAGATGATATATACTGTATGTGGAAAACCAAGAAGATTCCACTCCAAATCTGCTAAAACTTGTACAACAATTTAGTAAAGTGTCAGGATATAAAATCAATGCACAGAAATCAGTTGCATTAATTTACACCAACAACAAGCCAGAAGAAAGAGAAATTTAGGAGTCAATCCCATCTACAATTGCACCCAAAACCATCAGATACCTAGGGATAAACCTAACCAAAGAGGCTAAGAATCTATACTCAGAAAACTATAAAGTACTCATGAAAGAAATTAGGGAAGATACAAATAAATGGAAAAATGTTCCATGCTCATGGATTGGAAGAACAAATATTGTGAAAATGTCTATGCTACCTAAAGCAATCTACACATTTAATACTATCCCTACAATATCCCATCCATTTTTTTTTCAAAGAAATGGAACAAATTATCCTAAAATTTATATGGAACCAGAAAAGACCTCGAAAAGCCAGAGGAATATTGAAAAAGAAAACCCAAGTTAGGGGCATCACAACTCCAAACTTAAAGCTCTATTACAAAGCTGTCATCATCAAGAAAGTATGGTACTGGCACCAAAACTGACACACAGAACAATGGAACAGAATAGAGAGCTCAGAAATAGACCCTCAACTCTATGGTGAACTAATCTTTGGCAAAGCAGGAAAGAACGTCCAGTGGAAAAAAGACAGTCTCTTCAACAAATGGTATTGGGAAAATTGGATAGCCAGATGCAGAAAAATGAAACTGGACCATCTTCTTACACTGCACACAAAAATAGACTCAAAATGGATGAAGGACCTCCATGTGAGAAAAGAATCCATCAAAATCCTTGAGGAGAACACAGGCAGCAACCTCTTCAACCTCAGCCACAGTAACTTCTTTCTAGAACATCGCCAAAAGCAAGGGAATCAAGGGCAAAAATGAACTATTGGGATTTCATCAAGATCAAAAGCTTTTGCACAGCAAAGGAAACAGTTAACCAAGCCAAAAGACAACTGACAGAATGGGAGCAGATATTTGCAAATGATATATGAGATAAAGGGCCAGTATCCATAATCTATAAAGAACATATCATACTCAACACCCAAAGAACAAATAATCTAATCAAGAAATGGGCAGAAGACATGAACAGACCTTTCTGCAAAGACCTTTCTGCCATCCAGATGGCCAGCAGACACATGAAAAGTCCTCCACATCACTCAGCATCAGGGAAATACAAATCAAAACCAAAATGAGATACCACCTCACACTAGACAATTAGTTAAAATTAGCAAGTCAGGAAATGACAGATGCTGGCGAGGATGTGGAGAAAGGGGAACCCTCCCACATTGCTGGTGGGAATGCAAGCTGGTGCAACCACTCTGGAAAACAGCATGGAGGTTCCTCAAAAAGTTGAAAATAGAGTTACCCTACAACCCAGCAATTGCACTACTAGGTATTTACACTGAAGATACAAATGTAGTGATCCAAAGGGGCATGTGCACCCAAATATTTATAGCACCAATGTCCATAATAGGCAAACTATGGAAAGAACCTAGATGTCCATCAACAGATGAATGGACAAAGAAGAGGTAGTCTATATATACAATGGAATACCATGCAGCCATCAAAAGAAATGAAATTTTGCCATTGGCGACCACATGAATGGAACTAGAGGGTATTATGCTGAGCGAAATAAGTCAATCAGAGAAAGGCAATTATCATTATAATCTCCCTGATATGAGGAAGTTGAGAGACAATGTGGGGGGCTCGGGGGTAGGAAAGGAATAAATGAAACAAGATGGGATCGGGAGGGAGACAAACCAAAAGAGACCCTTAATCTTACAAAACAAACTGAGGGTTGCCAGGGGAAGGTGGGTAGGGAGAAGGTGGTTGTGTGATGGGCATTGGGGAAGGTATGTGCTACGAAGTGTGTAAACCTGGCCATTCACAGACTCGTACCCCTGGGGCTAATAATACATTATGTGTTAATTAAAAAATAAAAAAATTTTAAAAATGTTGATTTTTAAGTTTTCACTTAATTAGTGCATTATAATACCTCTGTGAGTTATTTAATTAAAAAGAGTTTATTTAATTTTGTTTCTCTGTATTTCAGACAAAATTTGACCACCATTTCTGTGTGCTTTGATCACTTTGTTGTTCAGGAATTAGGTCACAGGTTTTCCTTTGAAGCCTAGGGCTGGTGTACTACTTGTGTGTTTGAGGGAAATCAAGATAGGGAGTGATTTGACAATGTGAGCTTCAGATAAATCTCAGAAATATATTTTCATTTACAAAATTCTGTATCTGTTCACAATAATTCCCTCATACAATTTAGGAGACAGAATTTTGTGTTTCATTCATTTGTATACTTTACGTACCTAGGAAAACTTTTCCACATAATTGATTATCAGTAGATGTTAACGAAAGAAGGAAAGGACAATTCTGTTACTGACTCATAATTTTAATTTAAGGTTTCTGTTTGAATTATATTTATAAATTGATTTGTGAAAAATCAAAGTCCTTAAAGTGTATATGTGAATATTTGATTGTTTGAGAACACACTGTTTCTTTCCATTTTTATGTTTCTCTTTCTTAATGATGCTCTGCTGTTAGAAGACTGTTCAATTTATTTTTGAACTTGTAATTTCTTGTTATCATAACGAGAGCCTTTCTTTCTGAGATATATGGGAAAATTTTTGTAAGCATGTGTCAGCCACCTTACTATTAGTAGATTGCACAAAGGCTTTTGGATTAATGGCTAATGTAGAGATGACATGCTACCAACATCCCTCCACATGTTCATGTTCGACTGAATTAAACACTATTAACCACAACTTTACTTAAAATAATTCTAGTGCTGAAGAGAAATCAATGGCATGAAACAAACGGAGAACAATTTCATTCTCTCATTCTCCCACCCCTGCTCAAGGGTAGTAGGCTCCTTTCAAGGTTCCTCCAAGTCTTCCTAACTAAAGATGAATATAATGGGTACTTGGTAGTGTGACAGTGGTTCTGCTTAGTTGAGCTATGGTTGCTAGGTATTTGGTAACTGGCTTTCTCTTCCTGGAGAAGTCCTCAGATTAAATTCAGCTTATCACATCTGACCAATGGAGGTTAAAACTGTAGCCCAATATGTCAATGGGCTTGATTCTTTCCCTCCTAATACCTCCAGCTCCTGTGCAGTAGAAGGAAGACGACTCCTGATCAGTGCCTTTCCTCCAAGCCTGATAATGGAGTCAGAAGGAAGCATGCTTCTATATTATTCATTTGTTTCCTCTTAAATCGATTAGAAGCAAGAGAGAGGGTGCAGTTTCTACAGGTTTGAATGCTTGATCATACTGAGGTGAGAATTGATGCAGTGGAAGAAAACAAGTGTTTTAGCCTGAGTGTGCACTGAGTCTCAGATCCAGACACATTCAGGCTTTAAATTTTCCCCATAGTTGGCTTTTTTGTTTCCTACATCCTGGAATAAGGAAGTACAGACTTTTAGGCCTTCTCTTGATCATGTGAAGCTAGACTCAGGGCTGAGAGTCTCCCTTTTGTTTGTTTTCTCTAGGATGGTGCTGACTGCATTTATGTGATTTCTCCCAGTCTGTCAGTGTGGGCAGCTTTCTGCACAAGCTCGCTAGCCCCCTCACTAGCTCCAAAAGCTCACTGTTGTTACCCCTCTGTGTGCACTGTTGGGAGGTCACTGGGTGGGTTGATGTATGGGTGAGAGACTTTGTGTTTTGTGTACTCATGGACCATTTGTGGGGGTCTGCAGACAAACAACCCCAGTTGCTCAGGGACAGATGCCATTTTATTTTATTATGTTTTGTTAGTGACCATAGAGTAGATCATTAGGTTTTAATGTAGCATTCCATGAGTCATTGTTTGCATATAACATCCAGTGTTCCATGCAGTACCTGCCCTCCTTAATGCCCATCACTGGGCTAACCCATTTCTCCACCTGCTCCCATCCAAAACCCTCCATTTGTTTCCCTTAGTCCTTAGGCTCTCGTGGTTCATCTCCTTCTCTGATTTTCCCCCCTTTATTTTTCCCTTCCTTCTCCTAATGTGCTCCATGCTGTTCCTTATGTTCCACATATGAGTGAAACCATATGATAATTGTCTTTCTCTGTTTGACTTATTTCATTTGGCATAATCCCCTCCAGTTCCATCCATGTCAATGGAAATGGTGGGTATTCATCCTTTCTGATGACTGAGTAATAGTCCATTGTGTATATGGACCACATCTTCTTTATCCATTCATCTGTTGAAGGTCATCTCAGTTCCTTCCATATTTTGGCTTGTAGATATTGCTGCTATGAAGATTGCAGTGCATGTGACCCTTTTTTTCACTACATCTGAATCTTTGGGGTAAATACCCAGGAGTGCAATTGCTGGGTCATAGAGTAGCTCTATTTTTAACTTTTTGAGGAACCTCCACACTGTTTTCCAAAGTGGCTGTACCAACTTGCCTTCCCACCAACAGTGTAAGAGGGTTCCCCTTTGTTCACATCTTCTCCAACATTTTTTGTTTCTTGCCTTGTCAATTTTTGCCATTCTAACTGATGTAAGATGGTATCTCAATGTGGTTTTGACTTGAATTTCCCTGATGGCTAATGATGTCAAACATTTTTCCATGTGTCTGTTAGTCATTTATATGTCTTCTTTGGAGAAATGTCTGTTCATGTCTTCTGCTCATGGACAGATTCTTATTGGAGGTTGTGCGGTGATTTGTAAGGTCCATGTTGTTTTACTGCCCTCCAGGAGCCCTGGGTACTGTTCTGCTATGTGCACCCCACTCACCAGTGAGCAGTACACCTCAGTATTCTGAATGGGTCTAGAAAGAAGGATCTCTTTGGCAGCATCCTCTATAGCTTGGGGAGCCCTGTGTTCATTCAGATGTTCTCATTTCCCTCCATTGGGGAAATCACAGGGTGGAAGGCGTCTCTTGGCTCAGAGTTGTGTCACATGGGCAGGGGTGAGGAGGGTAAAGCAAATTGTTTGTTGTGCCCTCCTCTCTCTGTCAAGATCAGACTAGTTTTGCCCCAGAATGTGTTGTGTCCTTTTTGCTAGACTTTTTCATAGGCACTTTCTTTAGTTTAGTGTATGATTGTGAAGCTCAGTAGATTTTTTTTGGTGGGGGGGGAGATAGAAAATTCATATTTTGCCATTTTCATCTCAGTGTTTAAATTATTTTATAATGAATTAATTAATTAAAAATACATCAATGGAAGTGTTTTTCTTTTTTTAAAGATTCTATTTATTTATTTGAGTGAAAGGGAGAGAGAGAGAGAGAGGGAGGGAGAGTGCAAGTGCTGGGGTGAGGGGCAGAGGGAGAGGAAGAAGTGGGCTCTCTGATGAGCAGGAAGCCAGTGTGGGGTTCAATCCTAAGATCTGGGATTATGACCTAAGCCAAAGGCAGACACTTAGCCAACTGAACCACCCAGGTGCCCCTAAAATTTTAATTTTAAAAGAATTATATGGAAAAGTGACTATCTGTGGTGCACAGTTCTCTGAATTTTGAATATTAGTACACTGTATAGATCCTCATCTATAAGGATTAGTACACTGTAAAGATCCTCATCTGTATATAGCCATCATAAGATCATGATACAAAATAGTTTACTCTCCAAAAGGCCGTTGTACTATTCTTTTGCCATTACACAATTCCATATTCCCAAATCCTTACATATATTGTTCTGTTCTTATTTTTGTGTTTTTTAAAAATGTCATATTGATTGCAGCATGCAACACATGAGCTTTTGAGAACTATGTGTTTTTGCGGGAGGAAGCACATGCCACAGGCACACACATGACCTCACCTCTGTCACCAGTCTCAGTGTTTCCTACCACCGAAGTTTTGAATTTTCATTGGAACAAGCTTATCATTTCAAGTGTTTGAATTTCTTTAGAGACTTGATTTATAGTTCTACAAAATGTATTTGGCAATTGATAATGCAGAATTGGTGTTGAAGGTAAGTATATCTCTCATAATCAAGTTGAGTCAAATTCTGTACACATGTTGAGTTGTACAAACTCCATTCTAAATTTTTATTAATAAAAAATTTCTCACATTTTGGGGGTAATCTAACAGATGAAGATTCACTCTAGCAGTAGCATTAGGGTATGGTTATTATTTGGCTTCTCTAGGCACTGATGTGAATAACATCCAATAATTCTTTTCTTTTTACTTTTTCTTTTTTTAATTAATTAATTAACTAACTAACTAATTTATTAACATATAATGTATTATTTGACCCGGAGGTACAGGTTTGTGAATCATCAGGCTTACACACTTCACAACACTCACCATAGCACATACCCTCCCCAATGTCCAGAACCCAACTACCCTCTCCATAGCCCCATCCCCCTAGCAACCCTTAGTATATTTTGTGAGATTAAGAGTCTCTTATAGTTTGTCTCCCTCCCAATCACATCTTGTTTCATTTCATCCTCCCCTATCCTACTTTGACCCTCAAATTCCTCATATCAGGGAGATCATATGATAATTGTTTTTCTCTGATTGATTTATTTCACTCAGCATAATACCTTCTAGATCCACCCACGTCATTGCAAATGGCAAGTTTTCATCTCTTTTGATGGCTGTATAGTATTCCTATATATATATATATATATATATCACCTCTTTTTTATCCATTCATCTGTTGGTGGACATCTAGGTTCTTTCCACAGTTTGGCTCTTGTGGACATTGCTGCTATAAACATCTGGGTGCATGTGCCCCTTTGGATCACTACATTTGTATCTTTAGGGTCAAAACCCAGCAGCGCAATTGCTGGGCCATAGGGTAGCTCTATTTTCAAATTTTTGAGGAACATCCATGCTGTTTTCCAGAGTGGCTGCACCAACTTGCATTCCCACCAACAGTGTAGGAAGGTTCCCCTTTCTCTGCAACCTTGCCAGCATCTGTTGTTTCCCGATGTGTTAATTTTATCCATTCTACCTGGTGTGATTTTGATTTGTATTTCCCTGATGCCAAGTAATGTGGAGCACTTTTTCATGTATCTGCTGGCCTTACTCAATAATTCTTAAGCATTTTTGCACTAGCATTGTCTGTGCAGAGCTGAACTATAACACTAGGGTGGGTATTGTCTCAAATAAAGACTATACCCATGCAATTTATTTTAATAGTGAGAAAACATTCAGGATAATCAGAAATATCTAAGATTTCACCATTAAAGTGAGAAAATACATCTAAAAGGATAAAAATAACCTCTAAGGGATATAAAGGAAAGTATTAAAATTGGTGGTTCCTAATATCTAGGAGAATTCTTTTCTTCTTTTTTTTAACCTTAACTTTTATTCAGTTTCTTTTTTTTTATTGTGTTATGTTAGTCACCATACAATGGTGTAACCATACAAATCATTGGTTTTTGGTTCTTCATTAAGATAAAGAACTTCTGCACAGCAAAGGAAACAGTCAACAAAACAAAGAGCCTAATGTTGAGAATTCTTTTCTAATTGTCTTAGATGGAGATGTTCGTCATGCAGTTACATGTTTTTTCCCTAGGATATTATGTGTACAGTCGTCGTGGACTGTCTGCTTCTGCTGATTCTCCAGAGAACCTCAGTTTAAGATCTCTAATATGAGTAAAATTTCCAATTTCTGTCAGTGAAGAATGTAGGGTGTCATAGTATTTGATAAACATGTAACCAAGGATTCATTTCCTCTACTTTATCTGCTGAATTAGTAATAAGTTGTACCTATAGGTTATTTCACAGTTCTCAATGGCAGTTTTTTTCTGGGATTTTGTTCAAGGCACCAAAGGTTTAGGTCATGTAATGGTGATGAAATGAATGTCCACAGAGCAGTCTGTACCTGTGAGGAAAGGAAGAATGTCAAGGCTTTACTTATCTAGTTCAATAGTTTGGGAAGGCTGGAATTCATATGGCTTGGGATATCTGAGTTATGTGCGCTACAGTGACCAGTTCAAAGTGAGACAGCTAGGACTTTGTAAGGGAAGACACAGGACCACAAAGGCTAAGGCTGTACCAGACCACCGTAGTTCAAGGGTAACTGCTACAGTAACTCATTTCAGTTTAACATTGCATTTGTTGTTTCCACTTTTCCACAGGATCTAGGTGTAATAGAAGAGAAGTTTCTATGTGAGTCCTAACTTTACCTAACTTTCCCAGAGACATTTTCTCTGCCCTCTAGAGAGTATTTGAAATGGTATAGGCATTAAACACAAAATCCAATTGATATTTGACTCTTTAAAAGAAAATCTTATTTATTTACTTGACAGAGAGAGAGAGAGAGAGAGCACAAGTACGGGAGTGGCAGCCAGAGGGAGTAGAAGTAGGCTCCTCGCTGAGCAGGATGCAGGACTCAATCCTAGGACCTCGGGATCAGCACTTGACTTGAAGGCAGATGCTCAACTGACTGAGCTACCCAGGTGCCCCTGTAATTTGACTCTTGTGATTGTTGTGGCTTTCAGGAAAGAGAATGGTTCAATCCATGTAGAAAATAAAATACTATTACCCATCCACACTCTTAGCTCATGCAGGGAATGCAACTGTGTTAGATCCCTTTGGAGATACTCAAATGTTTCCTTAGGACAGTATTTCAGAGCATATCCCACCTTTCCAGATTTTTTGGGATTTCATTAAGTTCCAGAAAGGCATCGAAAGCCCCATTTTCTGCCATCCTAGAAAAGTTTCCCCACTAGTGTTTGGTTTAATGTTGCATCCAGTATATTTCCAGTGTGAAGTGTTGTCTCTGGTGGATTGTAGCAAGTGTTCGTTTGTATCATTTGGCTGCACTAGGCAGCTCTCCTGGCTTTGATACATCTTGTTCTCATGGATCATCAAATCAATCATTCATAGTGATTCTTTACAAAATTTAGTGCCAAATATTCTACAACCAAGATAGAATTAATTGAACTTTTCCTTGGTTTTGTTTTTATGTTTTTAGAGAAGTGCTTACATAAGGACCATCTTGGAATTCATATTTATGATGACCTGCTCAAGCATTTTTTCTTAGCTTCTACCAGTGTCTTTTTAAATCTGAGACTTTGTTTTGATGACAATTTAAAAAAAATTAATGAATACATGAAATAATTAATGTATTTGCTATTCCTTTCTAGTGGAATGCAGGAGATACATGAAAGGGTTAAGAAAAGTTGGAAACTTAAGAAACCAGATTGTCTTTATAGTTTTTGGAAGCAGTGACCTACCTTAAAAACATACTCACTGACATCAACCACATGATTTTTTGTAAATTGACATACCCAAGAGATACTCATTAGTTCAGCTACTTAATTTAATGATGCTCTCAAGGGACTAGATTTTGAAAAGAGGTCTGGAGTAGTAATTGCATGAATAGTCTGTTCTTGTTTTTCAGTGTTTAAGGATTCGGGCCAACAAGCACCCATTTCAGCCCCTGTCCACCAGGGAGTGCAGCTTCCTACCGTAATCACATTTCCTGTGTGAAATGTGGGCTTCCACTGATCATTTCTCTGTCACTCCAAACTTATTCATGGTAAGAATGAAAAGCATTATTTAGGTGACACGCCAGAGATGAAGTGTTTTCCGGGCTGTGTGACTGTGGTACTCTTAATCCTTGGTAAGTAAAATCCTTCTTAAAATTTGGATTCTTTTTCTTTTCTATCAGTTAAAAGTTTAACTATAATTTATCCAAGAGCTTCATGCCCAAGTTGACACAGGTCTCTTTTCTTTTTCCTCAGGACAAACTTGTGGAGACTCAGTGACTCAGACGGAAGACCAAGTGACCCTCTCAGAAAATGCTTTCCTGACTATGAGTTGTACTTATTCAGCATCAGGGTACCCTGCCCTTTTCTGGTATGTCCAGTATCCAGGAGAAGGTCTAGAGATCCTCCTGAAAGCCTCGAAGGACAAGGAGAAAGGAAGCAACAAAGGATTTGAAGCCATCTACGATGGCACATCCAAATCCTTCCACTTGGAGAAATGCTCAGTGCAAGCCTCAGATTCAGCTGTGTACTACTGTGCCATGAATGACACAGGGATGGGGACTGCAGGGTTTGCTGAGCGCAAACTCTGAGCAGAACAGGGGCCTGGAAGCTGAGAGTCTCTGCCTGATTCTTCTGGTTCCAGCACAGTCTGTGGTTGTTTGTCCCTCAGTGTCGGGTTGATAGAAAATCATGTAGAGAACAAGAGCATAGGAGCCAGAATAACATTCCCCAACCCCAGGTGTTCCTTAGTGACACTGAAAACAGTTTGATGCCAAGAGTTCCTCAGCCAGAGTGTAAGTAATTTCAAGGTAGAGTCACAAAACAATGAAGTGGTCTTGTGGCCATCCTTGCAGTGAACGTCCAGCCCCACAAGTTGTTCATGGCACCCTGGTAGGTGTTTCTGTGTCTATGACACTTTTAGAGACACATGGTGTGCCTGAGAGGGTGGTGATGCCTAATGTCTTCCTGACAGAGAATGGCAGTGGAGGTGATGGAGACCATCAGCCCCAAACCCTACTCAAGTTTTAGTAGAGAAAGAAGGGAAGGGAAGAAAGGAAGAGAAACACATGTACCTGACCAAGGAAAAAAGAGGCCAAGGACCTCTGCCCTGCTTTTTTTTCTAGTAAATCAGGTGATAGACTCAGGATGATACTTGACATGAAGGCTTGGGGGCAGAAATAGAATGGAGGATGTGGCTTGTGTCCTGACCAGTTAAATAGATCAGTTGACTTTCTGACAATAAGAACTCAAGGGAGATAGCTTTCAGTGCCCAGGAAATATGGTGGGAAAAAATGCTCTTGCACTGAGGTTTCCTAATGATAAAAGTAGATACGTGACACTGGGAGGGAAATCCTATTGATTTCTCTAACTCCTATTTTGCCACCTCTCAGAGAGAGCCACAAAACATGGTATTTGGAAAATGTATGGGAGAAAGTGAAGCTGTACAAAAAATAATAGAAAAAGCGATGTCTATTTTACAATGCAAGATTTTGCCAGTATGATTTCAATCTTTTTAAATTACTATCTCCTTATTTGCAGAGTTTACAAATGAGCTATGATCAGAATAGTAATATATTCCCTTACATATTTGTTAAATATTCTTGGTTAATTTTTATATCATTGGTTTAAAATGAAAATTTTATTTTCAAACCTGTTTAAATATAAATGCGTGAATATGTACTTTAAAGTATTCAAAGGATATATAATAAGAGTTTTCTCAGACTTCTGAGAAACACAGTAGACTGGGGTGCCTGGCTGACTCTGGTTTTAGCTGGAATTCTGGTTCTCCAGGTTGTAAGTTTGAGCCCATTTTCGGTAGAGATTACTTAAAATTGAAATCTCTTAAAAAAAAAACTCATGATAGATTAATAATACATGTTTATCTCTTGATTTCTCTAATAGTTGTTTTTGAAATTATTTATTTATTTGAGGGAGAGAGTGCATGAGCACAGCGGGAGAAGAAGGGGAGGGAGAAGCACACTTCCCACTGAGCAGTGAGCCCAACAGGGGGCTGGATCCTAGGACACTGAGATCATGATCTGAACTGAACGTAGAGGCTTAACTGAATGAGCCACCCCAAGGCATCTAATACGCTTTTAGAACTTTAGCAAAGCTATCCTAAAGGGCAGAAAGCTGAAAACAGAAAACAAAACAGGAAAGAACCTATCAGCAGACAGTGCCATCATAATTTTAGAAAATGAACTGTATATGGGCAGAGGGGAACTTGCATGAGAGACTAAATAAGAAGAAACCCAGGCCTGGTGTAGAAGCACCTCAGTGTGTGCTGTGCCCTCCAGAAAGGGTTGGAGAAAAGAAGCACCACATATTTTTAGAAAATTGAGGAAGTGGCAGTGCCCATGTTGGCACACGCATGTGTGTGTACGAGTGTGCATGTGTGTATGTGTGTGTTGAGGGTATTGGGGCAGAAGGAAGAATACAAGTAGACGGAGTGGTCACCTTGGGTCTCAGAACTGAGCATGTGACGCTTGGAAGCTTACTGTGGTTCAGTTGAGGTAAGGGAAACACATAAATTCAAAGGACTGATAACTTATAACCAAAATTTGGTGTCCATTCTGGCCTTTCTGAACAGAGCTGAGCTGAGCTGTGGAGAAAAAACAATGAGAAGGAGACCTTGGTGAGTGGATATGTCGTCCGAGGGCTACAGCCTGAAACCTTCCAGCAGAGAATGATCAGATTTTTCTGCTTTTGGCTCCAACATAGGCACCTGAACAGACATAGGTAGTGAGGAGGAACACAGGCATAACAATAGGTACATTGAAAGAGCTACAGTGATTAGTCTAAACGCTTTGCCTTCTTATCATAGTGTGATTTATTTCTACCTTAAATAAATCACAGTGTGAACATACATGACTCTTACACCATTTTTTCATAATTCTTACATACATACATACGTGTGTATATATATGCACATCATGCTGTTTTATACCATTTAGTGACAGTTTAATTAGGTTTGTTTGCTGTGAATCAATTGTACTCCCATTTAATTTCCAAGGAGTCTGTTCTATAGCGTAGTTTTTCTCATTTTGTCTTATTAACACCACTAGAATACTTGTGTTCACTTTGCAGGAGGTTTGCCTGCTTTCCACCAGACTTATCCACAAATGCTCATAATTAGGGGCTCTAGGGGGACACTGTGAAGGAACGGAGTGTCAATTTTCCTCTTTGTCAGCTCCTGCCCTTCACTTCAACCTTTCTCCAAAGGCTGTTTTGTTATTTCACCTTCCTTGTTCCAGAGCTCATAGTATCTCCCTCCCCCTTCTGTTTAATTTAAGTTGGTGAGGCTACTATGGAACACATTGTGGAGGTTCCTCAACAAATTAAAAATAGAGCTAGCCTACAACCCAGCAGTTGCACTACTAGGCATTTACCCCGAAGATACAGAGGTAGTGAAAAGAAGGGCCACAGGCACTCCAATGTTCATAGCAGCAATGTCCACAATAGCCAAACTGTGGAGGGAGCCAAGATGACTTTCAACAGATGAATGGATAAAGAAGATGTGGTCTGTAACTACTCAATGAACTATTACTCAGCCATCAGAGAGGATGAATACCTACCATTTGCACTGACATGGATGGAACTGGAGGAGATTATGGTAAAAAAAGTCAGACAGAGAAAGTCAATTATTATTTGGTTTCACTTATTTGTGGAACATAAGGAATAGCATGGAGGACATTAGAAGGAAGGGAAAAATGAAATGGAGGGGGGAATCAGTGAGGGAGATGAACCATGAGAGACTATGGACTCTTGGAAACAAACTGAAGGTTTCAAAGGGGAGGGGTTGGGGAATGGGTGAGCCCAATGATGGGTATTAAGGAGGGTATGTATTACATGGAGCACTGGGTGTTATATGCAAACAATGAATCATGGAACACTACATCAAAAACTAATGATGTACTCTATGGTGACTAACATAATGTAATAAAAAGCTATTAAAAATCATCTATATTAAAAAAACAAAAAAGAGCGTTTTTTTTGCCAACTGGTGAGTTAGTTTGCACATTTCCCAGGCCTCCTTTTTGATCAATGTTCCACACTCCAAATCTTCATTCTCTCCATTTTCATCCTCCCAGTTCTAACCCCAATGACCTAAAGCCTTAAAATTGAATGGTAATAGATGATTGATAATTGGTCTTGTATCAAACACCCTCTTATATTTGTTTGGAAGGCAGATTATAGAGTAGAAATCTTAAGTATCTCCTCAAGTTTCTTTAATCATAGAACCTGACCATTTTCACATTCATTTTTACCATCTGAGAATATTTTGAGTGTATAGTTCAGGGTTATGAAATACACTTACATTGTTGTTCAATCAGCAGCACCTTTCATTTCTAGAATCTTGGCATCTTAAAAAACTGAATATTTGTACTCATTAAACAATAACTTGCCTTTATTCCATTCCTCCACTCCTTCAGAACTACTATTCTGCATTCTCCTTCCTTGAGCTTAAGCTCTTTAGCTCTCATAGAAGTGGAATTATGCAGTATTGGTCATTTTTCAAAATTTCATTTGACGTACTGTCCCCATGATGCATCCACTTGCATTATGTGTCAGAATTTCTTTACTTTTTAAGGTTGAACAATATTCCTGTGTTTGTAATATACCATTTTATTTATCCATGTCTATCTGTTGATGGACTTTTGAGTTGCTTCCACTTTTTGGTAGAAACTTGAATTAAAAAACATCTTAATATTTATGGAAATATCCAAATTCTTTCAATTTTTGAGTATACATCAGAAGGGGATTGCTGGGTCATAAGGTAATTCTATTTTAAAAAATTTAGACACATTTATATTGGTTATTTGGAAAAACCATGCTCTAGACTACAGTATCACAAACAAGTTTCAAGGAACAGAAAAACAGAGTGATCACTAGTCATGAAGGGAGCTCCAGTATATTGGTGGATCACAAAATCCTAGAGGAGTTTGTCACTCTGGCTACAGTGCATTGCTTCTTTCACATATGAATAACTGGTCTGGATGGAATGATGAAACAACTACCCACTGGTCAGCTCCTGGATAGCAGTTTGAGTATCCATTATTTCTTTCCTCATTTGGTAAAAGATCCAAACCTGCAATTATTGTATTGTTTTTTAGTAGTTCCATTTGCATAAATAAAGAACCTGTAAAAGACTCTCTTAAAATATTTCAAAGGCTTAGGAAGAAGTCTTTTGCTACCCGCTAGTCTTTCTCTGAAATTTGACAATCTATAGTGTCAAAAAGAAGTAACGGGCTTTTGGTATCCCAGCTGTGTATTGTAATCCATTAGCTTTGCCATGAACTTTCTTGATATTTTTGAGCTTTGTTTCATTATTTGTAGATTTATTATTGTAAATTTATTTTTAGCAGTAAATTTATTATTAGTAGTGTTATTAGTATTTTGTTGTGACAATTTATCAATAATATACCCAGAGAGATTGACAAGTAGCAGATGAGCAATTTAGGAGGATAATCTTTTTTTTTTTTTAAGATTTTATTTATTTACTTGAGAGAGAGAGAGTGAGAGAGAGCACGAGAGCAGAGAAGGTCAGAGGGAAAAGCAGAATCCCCGTAGAGCCCGGGACCTGATGCAGACTTGATCCCAGGACTCCCGGATCATGACCTGAGCCAAAGGCAGTCGCTTAACCAACTGAGCCACCCAGGTTCCCCAGGAGGATAATCTTAATAGGTACAGAAAAAGCATTTGACAAAATTCAGATCCATTCCTGATTAAAACTCCCAGCAAATTACACAAAATTGAAGGGAATTTCCTCACCTTAAAGGAGGGCTTAACAAAAAGTCTACATCAAATGTCGCACTTGATGGTGAAAGATTAATTGCTTTCTCCTTAGTTTCAGAAATAAGGGGAAAGTTTTGACTCCACCACTTGTATTTAATATTGAAGTAGAGGTTCAAGCCAACGTAATAAGGCAAGTAGAAGAAACAAAAGCCATACAGTTTGGAAGGGAAGAAGTGAACTTCTCTCTATTACCGGAAATCATATTTGTGCAGAAAATGTAAGGGAATCTACAAAACAGAATGAAAGAAACTACTAGAACAAATTGGTTTAAGAAAGTCAAATGTACATCTACTGTGTGATCAAGCCATTCTACTCCCAGATATGGGCCCAGGAGAAAGGAAAGAATAGGTCTATAAAAAAAATCTTATATGCAAATGTTCATAGCAGTTTTGTTTGTAAGAACCCACTGCGGCTACTCCATATGGCCAGCAACAGGTGAGTAGAGAAACTGTTTTATAGGCATAGCATGAGATAATACACAGCAACAGAAAGAAACAAACTCTTGGTAGTTATGACTATGGAAGAATATTAAAATAATTACATTGTGAAGTGCCAGATAAAAGAGTACATATAATTCCATAATTCGAAATTATAAATTATGCAGACTAAAGCATGGCAGAAATGTTCGCTGGAAATGGGAGAGGTGAGCGTTGAGGGAGGGGTTGCCAAGAGACATGAGGAAACTTTTGGGGTGATGCATATGTTCATTATCTCGAATGTGGTGAGTACTTCACAAATACAAATGTCAAATTATATAGAATTGTCTAATTGGTGCAGCTTATTTTAATGTAATATATCATTAATAAAAGCCATTAGGTATCCATGTTTACTATGCAGTACCTTCCCTCAATGACGTGCAAGTCCTCCGTGTGACACAGAGTGTAAAATATTTCTCCTGTAGGTTTTCATTGGCCTGAATGTTTTTTCTAAAGTTATGGATAGGGATGCCTGGGTGGCTCAGTCGGTTAAGCGTCTGCTTTTGGCTCATGTCATGATCCCAGGGTCCAGGGACTGAGTCCTGCATGAGGCTCCTTGCTCAGCAGGGAGTCTGCTTCTCCCTCTGCATCCTGCTCCCCCTGCTTGTGCCCTGTCTCTCTCTCTCTGACAAATACAAAAAAATAAACTATTTAAAAAATTAAAGTTACAGATAATGACTTTCTGCATCCATGTACTATACTCTTTATTTTCCTTTTTAAAAAAGATTTTATTTATTTTTTTTAGAGAGAATGATAGAGTGATAGAGAGTAAGAGAGAGACACAGAGAAAGCAGACTTCGAATGAATGCAGAGGCCCAGGCAGGGCTCTGATCCTGAGATCATGAACCTAATCATAACCAAGAGCCTAAAGATCCACCAGGTGAACCATCCTGTTGCACCATGTTTATTTTCAACCATTATCATTCTAACCTCCTTGGGATTTCACCTGCATATCTGAATACAACTTTGTAGGGGTTTGTCCCAAATTCCTTTCTAGTATACTTCTGTGGCAGGCCTGACAACGTGATTTGGAAGGTGGAGGGGAAGCAAAGGGACACGTGAACCCAAACAGTATCCAGGCCAGAATTTCTTACTTCCCTCTGCATTTGGGAAAGTGTTTCCATGTTGGCCCTGAGCTCATGAACCTCCTTGATCTGTATCTCTGGAGTGTGGCCTCCAGGATATAACTTGGGCTAAGCTTCCATCTATATGTCTAAACATAAATGTTTACAGGGCTTTATAGAAAATGTGTCCCTTTCTAGAACTTTTTCCTGATAATCCTGATTTTTTACCTTGTGGGAAAAATTATTTGATTAATGTTTGGCAACAAAATGTGACAGATGGACAGTAATAGAAAGCATCATTGAGGCTAAAGCTGTTAAGATTATAGCATTAATATTTTTTGCTTAATTCGTATACACTAGTCACCTGATTTTGGAGTCAACAAAATATTGAAAATTTAATTTCAGATGATTCTATATGGATTTGATGACTCCATGTATGATGTTTCTTCTATCTGTATTTGTTATTTTTCACTTTTTAATGATTCTGAAAATCAGTAATATTTGACTATTAAAATGGTTGACTAACAAATAGTGTGACTTCTTCTGAAAACTATTATTAAAAAATAGTATTTCTAGCAACTGCTAATAGTTTAGGAAAAGTAAATACAGTATTTCAATTAAAGGTCATTTGTTCATTATTTTTGTTTGATTTAGAAAACATTTAGAGAGTACTTAAAAAATGACAGTCACAGTTCTAAATATCGGGGTAAAGTGCCCAAAACAGAATCAGTCAGCAATGACTTGACTTCCTCTTACTTTTTCCATATTCAACTCAAACCCCATTTCTGGCAGTCAGTGGTTTTTGGGCTGGTCCACAAGGACGCATGAGAATATGAAGTACTGTAGTAAGATGCTTTAAGATGCTTTAAGAAGTTTGTTACCCTCCCAGCCACAGAAATGCCCCAGGATGCCGTGTTAAAGAACTTCCATATCAGGCAGTGTCTTAAGAACAAAACAGACCTGAGAAGTGAGGATTGCTGTTGTTCAGACTTCCAAGGGTCACCTGAAGCCTGACATGTGCCTCATGAGGTCAGGGATGAAACAGATGGCTGCCTTTGGGAGGATTCTGGCCAACATGTATGCATTTTAGTCCCTGTCCACCAGGGGATGCAACTTCCTACCACAGTCATATTTCCTGTGTGAAATGTAGGCTTCCACTGATCATTTCTCTGTCACTCTAACCTTCTTCATAGTAAGAATGAAGAACATTATTTAGGTGATGCTCCAGAGATGAAGTGTTCTCCAGGCTTCATGAGTGTGGTACTCTTAATGCTTGGTAAGTACCATTCCTCTTAAAATTTGGATTCTTTCTTCCATGGTGTCAGTTAAACCTTTAACTATTATTTATCCATGAGTTTTATGCCCAAGGTGACACAGATCTCCTTCCTCTTTCCTCAGGACAAACCCGTGGAGACTCAGTGACTCAGACAGAAGGCCAAGTCACCCTCTTAGAAGAGGCTTCCCTGACTGTGAACTGCACTTATTCAGCATCAGGGTCCCTTACTCTTTTCTGGTATGTCCAGTATCCTGGTGAAGGTCTACAGCTCCTCCTGAAAGCCTTGAGGGGCGAGGAGAAGGGAAGCAACAAAGGATTTGAAGCCACCTTTGACGGCAAATCGAAATCCTTCCACTTGGAGAAAGGCTCAGTGCAAGCCTCAGATTCAGCTGTGTACTACTGTGCAGTGACTGACACAGTGACGGAGACTGTAGGGGGAGCTGAACACAAACTCTGAGCAGAACAGAGGACTGGAAGCTGAGGGTCTTTGCCTGATCCATTCTGGTTCCAGCATAGTCTGTGGTTGTTTGTCCCTCAATGTCTGGTTGATACAAAATCATACAGACAACTAGAGTTTAGGAACCAGAAGTAACATTCCCTAAATCCAGGTGTTCCTTAGTGACACTGAATGCAGTTCAATGCCAAGACTTCCTCAGTCAGGGTGTTACTCATTCAAGGTAAAACCACATCATAATGAAGTGGTCTTGTGCTCATTCCTGGAGTGAACGTCCAGCCCCACAAGTTGGTCATTGCACCCTGGTGGGAGATCCTGTGTCTTATCACAGTTTTAGAGAGACATAGTGTGACCAAGAAGGTCGTGATGCCCAATGTCTTCCTGACAGAGTATGGCAGGAGAGGTGACGGGAAAGCTTCAGCCTATGTAATGGGTGCATGTTGGCCAGAATCCTCCCCAAGTCACCCATCTGCTTCATTCCCAACTTCATGAAGCACATGTCAATCTTCAGGTGGCCCTTGGAAGTCTGAAGAACAGCAATCCTCACCTCTCAGGTCTATCATTATGATTATGGGGTAAGAGTCATCAGTGGGAGGGACAGAGAGGGAGGGAGAGAGAATCTCAAGCAGATTCCTCAAAAAGCATGGAGCCTGACATGGAACTTGATCTCATGAACTGATCATGCCCTGAGCAGAAACAAAGAGCCAGTCATTTAACCGAACTACTGATTCACGCAGGCACCCTATGACCTTTAATTTAGTAATTAAATTTAATAATCCCCTTATCAGTAGATTTTATGAATGAGATATGATCAGATATTAATATATTTCCTTATATATTAGTTATATATTCTTGGTTTAAATTAATTTTTCATGTAATTGGTTTAAAATATAAACTTTTCTTCATACCTCTATAAATATAAAAGCATGTGAAAATGTACTTTAAACAATTCAAGAGGGTATACAATAGAAATTTTTCTCAGGCTTTTAGATAAACATTGTAGACTAGGGGTGCCTGACTGGCTCTGTAGGTAGAGCTGGGACTCTGGATCTCAAAGTCATAAATTTGAGACCCATGTTGTGTGTTGAGAGTACTTAAAATCTCTAAGAAAAAAAAAACATTGTAGATTAATAATACAATATATCTTTTGATTTCTCTAAAACTGTTTTAAAAAGATAGTGAAGATATTCCAAAGGGCAGAAAGCCACAAAAACAAAGAGAAACAGGAAAGAAGCTATCAGCAGACAGTGACATCAACCACTTTTAGAAAATAGGCTCTTTATGGATCGGGGCACCCTTGCAGGAAAGACTAGATAAGACACCGGGGCCTACTGTGAAAGCATCTCAGTGTGTGCTGTGCCCTCTGGTAAGGGTCAGGGAAAAGAAGCACCACATGATTTTGGGTAATTGAGGAAGATGTTGTTGCCCACGTTGGTGCATGGGTGGGTGCATGCATGTGTTTGCATATATTGAAGGTATTGAGGTGGAGGGAAGTAAAATATGTGGACCCAGTGAGGCAATTTTCCAAGTCACAGAACAGCTATGCATCCACGACCCTATAAGAAACAATGATCATCTTCTAAACCCAGCAGAAAATGGGATTTTGGTCTTTGAGGAATTGAGAAGAGGACATAAAACATTTTCTCCAAATAATGTGCATTACAGAGCTTTTTGATTTTTGCTCACCAGTTCAACTTTCCTTTACTTAAAGATGTTCTTCAGTTCCTCCCTCTAATCCCTGGCAACCACTGGTCTTTTTACTGTCTGCATAGTTTTCCTCTTCTAGAATGTTCTATCTTGGGTGTCAAACAGAATGCAGCCTTTCCAGATTAGCTTCTTTCACTTTGAAGTATGCATGTAGGGCTCCTGGGTAGCTCAGTGGATTAGCCATCTGCCTTCAGCTCAGCTCATAATCCCGGAGTCCTGAGATTGAGTCCCAGGTTGGGGTCTCTGCTCAGCAGAAAGCCTGCTTCTCCCTTCCCTCTGCCTACTACTTCCCCTGCTTGTGCTTGCTCTCTCTGTCAAATAAACAAATAAACTCTTAAAAAAAGAAAAGAGGAAAATATGCATGTATGTTTCCTCCATGTCTTTCCATGGCCTGATAGCTCATTTCTTTTCAGCACTGAATAAGATTCCCTTGTCTGGCTTACCATAGTTTACTTACCCTTTCTTCTACTGCAGGATTTCTTGGTTGCTTTCATGTTTTGGCAATTATGAATAAAGGTGCTATAAACATTTGTGTGTTGATTTAAAATCTTTTTGATTAAAAACTCAGAAGTGGGATGACTGGATCGTATGGTAGTTCTATTTTATACTTTTTGAAGAACTTCTATGCTGTTTTCCATGGTTACAGCATTGTGCATTGCTTCCAACAGTGGACAAGTGTTCCAATCTCTTCACATCCTCGACCACAGCTTCATTTTGTGTTTTTGAAAATAGCATTCAATTTTTTTTTTATCTTTAAAGTCTGGATGGTACCAGGCAATTTATTGTAAATGTAGAGACAAATACATTGAGATAATCACCATTAAAAAGGAACTAGAAAATTACATATTTAGATTATGTGCTTTTTATCTGCCACCTTCAATTAGTGGCTAGTACCAACATTTTATTTTGTTTTATTTTTAAACAATTTAAATTCAATTAAATAACATATAATGTATCATTAGTTTCAGAGGTACAGGTCAGTGATTCATCAATCTTATATAACACCCAGTTCTCATTACATCATGTGGCCTCTTTGATGCCTGTCACCCAGTTACCCCATCCAACCACTCCATTCCCCTCCAGCAACCCTCAGTTTATTTTCTATGATTACAAGTCTCTTATCGTTTTTCTCCCTCTCTGCCTTCATCTTGTTTTATCTTTTCCTCTCTTCCCTGATGATTCTCTGCCTTGTTTCTTATATTCCTCATATCAGTGAGATCATAAGATAATTGTCTTTCTCTGATTGACTTATTTCATTTAGCATAATACCTTCTAGTTTCAACCATGTCGTTGCAAATGGCAAGATTTCAAATTTTTTTTGTTACTTTTTTTTTCAGCAGAACAATATTCCTTGTTTTTGCACCACACCCAGTGCTCCATGCAATCCGTGCCCTTTCTAATACCCACCACCTGGTTCCCCCAACCTTCCACCCCCTGCCACTTCAAACCCCTCAGATTGTTTTTCAGAGTCCATAGTCTCTCATGGTTCACCTCCCCTTCCAATTTCCCCCAACTCCCTTCTCCTCTCTAACTCCCATTGTCCTCCATGCTATTTTTTATGCTCCACAAATAAGTGAAACCATATGATAATTGACTCTCTCTGCTTGGCTTATTTTTTGATGGTTGTGTAATATTCCATTGTTTATATGGAACAATAAGTTTAAGTTTTGATTCAATTCAATAATTTATTTTTATCTATGCTTTGATTACTGATATATTTAAACTTATTTCTAATATTTTCGTTTTGCTCCATATGCTTTCACTTCTTTCTTCTCTTTGCTTTTTTGTTGCACTGACAGAATTTTCTCTTTTTTTTTTTTTCTGATGATTCAGGGAAAGTAAAGTACCTTTCTCTTTCATTGACAATATCCTCAAACTGTTTGTGTGTGTACATGTACAAGTGAGTACATCTTTTCTATGTTTAATTTTATTCTGTAATATTTTTTCCTTGTATATACCATGGCTTCTCCTTGGGTGTGCTTTTTCTCCTGCTGATTTAGTATATTTAGAAAACCTCAATGGCTGATTGAAGCAAACTGTACAATATCTCTATATCAGGACAGAATTTCAGAAAGAGTTTATCAAATGAGCTGATAAGCTCCAGTTTTAATGCACATTAAGGAAAACATAAAAAATGAAAATATTCCAACACAATAATCAGAATATGAATTCTCTTCATTCTTCTTCAAGCCCTTTGTCCCTGACTTTCCTCCACCTGGAGTAATTTTCGCCTGCCAGCCTCGGGGCTCATTCCTTCATTTCCTCCTAGTTTCTGTTCCTAGAAAAACATGTGCTCATGTAAGGAATGCTTATAAGGTTTGTTGTAGTGTAGTATTTCCTAGATTAAATAAGTCGACTTAGCATTTGATCAATAGAGGAAAGGATATATATACTGAAATATATCCACAATATGGAATATAAAGGAGCAAAGGATGTATATGGGTTAATATATAAGATCTATAAGATTTACTATTGAGATTATAAACAAGAAATGTATATTTATATTATAATAAATTCTAAATAAAATGCTGTGTGTTTTATGTCGATTTAAATCTAGTAAAACATCTGTGAACATCAACCCCAAATTGTCAAGATGAACAAAGAAATAAGGTAATAAGTGATGAAATCGTCAGAATTGAAAGTGGTAGTCAAAAAGGATTTTACTCTATGTGAAATGTTTTATTACTTTTAATAATTCACATGTTCACAAATTTCTCCTATTGTTAAAAGTAATGAGGCTTATCTGTATTCCCCTCCCTTCTTGGCACCAAAAAGGGGAAAGGAGAGATGACCACCTTTTTCATAACATTATGTCCATCGACCTAAACTATACGTATTTCTCTGGGGTCACATAGTTTTTAGTTTTCCCTTCACTTAGTGTCCTATTCTTTGACTCGATTATAAATATATATATTTTTGTCTTACCCTGTAGATGTAAGCTTGTATGTGTTCCTCTTTTGTATATTTTATTTATATATGTATTGTTTTAATTTTATTTCCAGTTAGTTAACATGAAACGTTATATTAGTTTCAGGTGTATATATAGTGATGCAAAACTTCCACAGATCACCCGTGCTCATCAGGAAAAGGGCACTCCTTCATCCCCTCACCTATTGAACCCATCTCCCAACTCTATCCATCTGGTAACCATCAGTTAGTTCTGTTTAATTGAGTTTTTTTTTTTCAAAGATTTTATTTATTGATTTGACAGAGAGAGATCACAAGTAGACAAAGAGGCAGGCAGAGAGAGAGGGGGGGGGAAGCAGGCTCCCCGCCCAGCAGAGAGCCCGATGCGGGACTCGATCCCAGGACCCTGAGATCATGACCTGAGCTGAAGGCAGCGGCTTAACCCACCGAGCCACCCAGGCGCCCCTAATTGAGTTGTTTAATTGATTCATTTTTGTCTTGTTTTTTTTTCCTCCTTGCTTGTTTGGTTTGTTTCTTTAATTCCACTAGAGTGACATCACATGGTAGTTGTCTTTCTCTGACTGACTTATTTCCCTCAGAGTTATATTCTCTGGCTCCATCCATGTCATTGCAAATGGCAGAATTTCATTTTTTGATGGCTGAAGAATATTCTATTACACTTTATATATTCTGAGCATCTAGGAAATTACTCCTTTGAAAATGCTCAATGAATACTTGTTGATTTCTGAACTCAGGTAAAGAAATAAAATAAATAGCACAAGATGAAATTTACCAAATTATTTTCTGATCTCAATTTCCATGAAATTCCATTTTAAAAGTGGGATTTGGTTTACCTGTAACCCCCATTCAAACTAAGCAGCTATCTTCTTTTCTGGTCATATGCATTTCCGTCACCAGGAAGATTGGAATGAATGGGTCTGGGGATTGCTGAGTGGCTCCTTCTAAGTGGTCTTTGCCACGAGCTTCATTCCTCTAGGGGGCACTCTAGACCTTAGGAGAAACAAAGACTTTGTGATGGTTGGAAGGTTGAATAGTTACAGAGAACAGAAATCATGTGAGCCAGTCCACTTATAGATAGCAAAGATAGGGAAAAGAGAGAACAGGGTTTTTTTTGTTTTGTTTTGTTTTGTTTGTAAAGACCCTGTGAGGTTTTCAGTTCTGCCATTGCATATCAACTTCAGACATCTGGAGGCCATGTCTCTAGAAATCCATTATGCAGATAATTCTTCACAGGTACCAGGAGAGGAATATTTCTGGGCATTGTGAGTATGGAAATATCAGATATTCAACAGAAAATATCCCATTATCTGCTGTCAATTGTTATGAATAAAATCACCCAAATTTACTGGCCTTGAAACTATTTCAATACCCACATATCCTACCTTTTCATGTGCTGAGAGTGGAGAGAAACAAAAATGAAGAGAAGAGAGGAAACAATAAGGAACAAAAAGAAAAGGAAAGGGAGAGGACAATATTGACTTTGGCCTGCAATGTGTGGCTGGTCAGACTGAGCTCTGTGGGTGAGCATGGTGTCTAGCAGTTGCACAGGAGAGTTGGAGAGGTGGAAATTATATCAGAGAGGACTTTAAGCACTACATCCTATTTTTCACTGACCACATTCTGGTAGGAATCATTTTCTTTACAGACGGTGACCGTCTGTCTTGGTTTCTAGAACTCTTTTGATAAATTGTATTTACTTCGGCAATACTGAGTGGATGCTATCAGATAGTTTTCCTTTATCAGTATTTTTACATAACTGAATGCTCACATTGTCTGTCAAACTATGCAGTTTGGGGAATGGAGTCATTCTTCCATATGATTCTTCAAGGTTCTGGGTAATCCCCAATAGGCTCTGACTCTCCTAGAAGAATCATTCACCTTTCTTCACACACTAACCCGCACTTTTCTTACATAAAGTGTTTTAAGAAAAAAAAAAAAAACCTTACATACTCCTATATTGGAAATATTCCTCCTACCTGCCTGCACTGCCCGCAAGCACAGTTTGGGAGAGATTCCTGTGCAGTGATATAGGGCCACTGTGGGTGGAGTCTCAAGTTCTGTGAATGACAGGGCTGAGGTGCGATTGGTGCTCAGTGATTCTGGTGGGAAGGATTGACTCTAAGAACACAATTCCTCTGGACCCAAGACTACACTCTACACAGTAGGGGTGAAGGCACCTTATTAACTAGACAAGGTATCATGAGGACACCCTGGGGAGCTCTGCTGGGAATCCTGTGGCTCCAGGTTTGCTGTGAGTGGGGACGTTCCAGAAGGGACTGGGGAGTGGTCCACAACCCACAGTGATGGGAGGAGCTGACACTGAGCTCCTAGAGTCCTATATCCTCAGGGGTGTGTCTTAGGATATTTTACACATTTTCAAACTGCATCAGTGACTCTCCAGTGATATAATTTGTGTTTGTTTCCTTCTTTCCACACAGGGGTGAGAGGGATGATGGTGGAGCAGAGCCCTTCAGTCCTGAGCCTCCAGGAGGGAGCCAGTTCTACTCTCAAGTGCAATTTTTCTAGCACAGTATACAATGTGCAGTGGTTCCGACAGCACCCCGGGGGCGGCAGCCTCACCCGGCTGTTTTACATAACTTCAGGGATGCAGCACAGTGGGAGGTTAAACTGCACAGTGAATACTAAGGAAAAGTTCAGCACCCTCCATATCACGGCGTTCCGACTGGAAGACTCAGCCACCTACCTGTGTGCGGTGGAGGCACAGTGCTCCCTGGTGATCTGCAGCCTGCACCCAAACTGCAGCTGGGCCTCAAGCCCCTGCCCTTCCCTGGGGCTTCCACTGCAGCCATTGCATATTTTCAGATTAATGTAACAGTGTCTTTTTCCTCCTAAAATTAGACCTAGCAGTGTTCTCATTTCACTTGCTTTTCTTGCTCTTTTTTTTCCAAAAAGCTCTTTGCAGGTAAAAACCTCTACCATGGAACCCTTGGAGCAAGTGATAGCAATGTCCATATCCAGTACCATGGGAAGATAGAGGTCCTGGCAGCTACCACATAAATTAATTATAAATTACTTAAATGGAAAACCCTCAAAAAAAAAAATAGATGGTCATGAACAAACAAAAGACGTGACATAATTTTTAACTTTCCTGTAGGTTATTTTTCAGTGAAATATAAAGAGACCATGTTGAATGTTTTTTTCAAGTCTGTATTCAGCTTTTTCTTACTCCTGGAAATAGAAATGTAATAAAATAATTTCTTTGAGGGTCACTCACTCTACTTATTACATTTATTTTCTTTTTCAGCAAGATAATACCCTATGAATAAGTACTTTCATTTTGTGCATGAATAAAGGGAGGATTTTAGAGCATAAGTGACTTGGTGGAGCTCATATTATTCCAAAGTTGATGAATCTGAGATGACAAGAATGCTTATCCTCTGAATAGCGATATAGAAGACCCTACAGAATCACAAAATCTCAATGATTTCTATTGATCAATTTGTACGATATGTTGACATCTATCATTGACAGAAGTAACCATTTCAGTCGTTTCTGAATAGCACCTTGTGTGGACGAGCACATGGAAATTTTCATTCTGTTCCATGAAAATCGTCACTCTCCCTTGCATTTTGAATGAACCTATTTTCATGATCTTGTAACATCATTCCCGGTTTGGAAAAGGGAGCAGAAATCCTCCAGGACAACCCTAAAAGAACCCTAAATACTGCTGACCCCAAACCCAGAGTTGAAACTTGCATGTGGAAGATTCCAGCACATACTGAGTTCCAGCCTGCACTGGTTTTTATGTTGAGAAAAAGGCATTGATAGGAAGTCCTGTGCCCCTGAAAATTCAGATAGAGAAAGATGGGCACACTCCCTGAAGCTGGGAGAAAAGCCAGCTTCCTGAGCATGGGACCTGTGCAATTACATAGCCCCCAACTCTCCCAAAGAACCGTGCCCTTAGTTTGATGTTGTGCCCTCACTGTCTTGAAATCAATACTAATTTTATCTTTGTACCTGTCTTTTAAAAGGTTGTCCCATAAGTGGGGGAACAAGTGCCTGAGCAGAGAGATATGTGGGCAGCAGGACTCAGGCAGGAACACATGCAGGCTCAGGTTCTGGGTCACAGCAGTCTGTGTGTGAGCTGAGCAGTTGGCATGGCCACCTGTGGTGTTTATGCCTGTTTTGGACTAGCTGGGGCTTTGGTATGCAGCAAAGGGTCTAGTAAATATTGTTGGGAAATTACTACAAATTGAATGTGTATACCTGGACATTTCAAGAAAGCAGTTTGGCAATTTTTTTTACAGACCTAAACATACTCTTACTACATTGTCCAGCAATGGTCTTCCTTTGTATTTATCCAAAGGATTTGAAAAGTTATGTGTACACACAGACTTGTACACAAATGTTCTATAGAGGTTTTATTCATAATTACCAACCTTGGAAGTAAGCTACCTGTCTTTCAATAAGTGAATGAATAAATAAATTGTGGCACATCCAATAATGGAATGTGATTTGGTGCCAAAAAAGAAATGAGGTATGAAGCCATTAAGAGATAGGGGGAAATTGTATGCATTTTACTAAGTAAAAACAACCCATCCGAAAAGGCTGTAAGGTATGATTCAGGCTCTATGGCTTTCTGGAAAAGACAAAACTCTGGAGGGAGTAAGAGATTGTTGTTGCCAAGGGTTGAGGGGAATAAGAGGTATCAGTGTAGCTCAGAGCATGTTTAATGTAATGACTTACTCTCTATGATACTGCAATGGTGGATACATATTTAATACATTTGTTCAAACCCAAAGAACCTACAACAGCAAGAATGAACTCTAGATAAACTGTGGGCATTGGGTTTCATGATGTGGCAACATAGGGTCTTCCACTGTGAAAAGGTCATTGGGAAGGTGATAATGGGAAGGCCATACTTGTGTGGGGTCAGAAGGTATACAGGATACCTCAGCACTATGTCCTTCTTTTTCTTTGAACCTGGTTGTGATGGTTGAAAAGAAGAAAATCTTTAAAAAATAAATGGGAGACATGAAACTAATATGTATGAAGGGTTAAAGCATTTTAGATAAATGATTCCCATAGAAACATTACCTGATGATATATTTTAACCTAATTTTTGAATTATGTTCCCAAGTTTTCATTTTGAGATGATTTCAAAAATTGAAGAGGCATCCCTGGTTGGAAATTTTGAAACTCTGAACTAAGGATTCAAAGAGAAAGCCAGAATCCATAAAGCAATTAGGCTGTTTTAAAAAGTGCATCTCGCTTTCTATATTAAACAGCTCATCCACCTCCCCTAGGTTGTCTCAACTGCAGAGATTCTTTTTTTTCATACAGTACATAAGTTGTATGTAAAAGATATTTATAAGAAATTGAAACTCCAAAAGAACTTCCTGCTTACCCATGGCTCAGGTCATAGTGCACCCTCATCTCAGTGCCTGTAAAGGACTCAGTGAATACATTGCCATTTTATTCAATGTTAAATTGGATTTATTTCTCCTTGATACATTAGTGATCTCAGAGAAGAAAAGAAAACCCAGGTAGTGATCTCAGAGAAGAAACAAAAACCCAGGTAGGATCTCATCTCATCTCATCCTGCTGAAGAGGCCTCAGGGTGAGTTAGAATCAACCTCAGACCCACTAGATCACATGTGGTTATAAAAACGGCCCTGGGGTTCCATGATGCACACAATTTCACTCAGTCTGACACCAGTCCACATTGCATACAACCAGTCATCAATAAATATTTGCTTCGTAATATAGCATAGAAGAAATTAAGAGCTAGAAGGGCCCTTAGAATTTCTTGAGTCCAACTTCATGTTACACATCTTGACTGTTTCCAAGATGACTGTATGAAAAAATTAGGTAGTGAGTGAGCTGGAGGAGAAAGACACTGGGTTTCCTAATTTCCTCTTTAGCATTTTTTCCCCTGCCCCCTTCCTGTAGGACCATCGTGCTGAGTGAAGAGAAAGTGTCTAATGCAATCCCAGGCATTTATCTCTGTGGTTTGGGTCTGAGAAAGTTGTGGTCCAATCAGTTTGAAATCCTGAATGGAGAGTTCCAATTTATGTAAATGTCTGAGACCTTGGGCAGGAAGGGAGACTCAGGCTGAGCCACCGTGATTTTACCAGCAAACTCATGCATCACTCACTGTTTTTATAAGAGTAAGCCAAAGGTGATGGCACCATGTGAACACCTAGAAGTATTTCTAAGTGCTTTCCTTAAAAAAAAAATATATTTAATATGCCAGTTGGGCATCCCTTGAAGGCATGATGAGCATAATGTGCATAACTCACACATTGTCTGCAAAAAAGGTCACTGGAATTGGAAGACTTGCAGAACTGACAGTCCATGAAAAAGGTAGATGAAGGTTTTCTAGACCAACACTAGGATCATACTAAACCAAGGGCCAATGAAATAATCAAGGAGCTGGAAATTTTGCACAAGGGATGGCCTTATCTGTGTAATAGTTAATAAATGGAAAAGTGTTATTATAGATAATGGTCATATTCAGAACTTTACATTCAGTTCTAATAGTCACACCTAAAAATTGCAAATATTGACCTAAATAATCTCTATCGGAGAAGAGGGAAATTTACCCTGAGAAGTGTGAGAATTCTTACTTTATGGAGAATGGGTGAAAGAATGGAAGATTCTCAGAACCAAGAAGTTTTCCATACATAAAAACACATTTCATATATACACATATATTAATATATTGAGTTGATGTTCTGATAGCTGTCTTTAAATCTTTCAGGGTAGAACAGGTAGAAGGAAGACGAGTTGTATTCTTTGTCGTTTCAGAGGCTCCATGAGTAGGAATCACAGGAAAGGGGATTCCATTTTTGGAAATGAGGTAGTCTTGGTTTCTCAGAGACCATTTCTCTTGATCAGTTCTTTAGGAGCAGTTTCCTGTTGGTACCATCCCCCAGCACACACAATATTTATGGTTTCCTGGATTTTTTCTCATAGAGGTCATCAGAAGATTCCAAGAAATTCATATGAATGAGAAAGGGGTTTTGGAAGAGAGAGATAATTCTGGAAACTCGCAGGACTGGAGAACTTTATTAATGAGTACTGAGGCAAGAACACTGTAGTGGAGTTTAGGAGAAATATAATGGAGTATGGAATGTGGAGTTTGTTGACCAGGAAGTGGGAAGCATGACAGGATGGATGGCTAATACTTTAGCAGAAATTCTCCTTAGGCTGTGAGTCAGTAATTGCATTGGAGGACATGCCGTGTATTTTGATTTGAGAAAAGGAAATCACCTCAAGGATAAACTTACATAGTTAAGTGGTCATATTTTCTGAGTTTGCAGCTTGATGTTTTCTCAGGATTTCTACTGAGATTCTACTGCTGATTGCACTACTGCTGATTCTACTGCTGATTGCACTAATTTGTATAGAGAAATCTGTCAGATTTCTCTATACAAATTAGTGCAATATTAGGTCAAAAAGTTTCCTACAGTTGAAATAGTAATAACAGATGCAAGTTATCCCTGCTCCCCTACCATTTAGATTTGGTCCTTTACTTTTTGTCATAGTCATCTGAACTGAAGGGATAGTCCACATTTTGACTGTTGGTACTGTCATTCCTTTGGAAAAAACAAGGTCAGGCAATACCATCCAGGAGGAGCAGAGCTGAGATCAGAGGCATTTGAAATATCAAATGATCTTCTCTTTCTTACTGTAATCTTTGGTTACATTTTCCTTTTACAAAAGGGTTTTCTCTGTAATAGACAGTTGAGGATGGTAGATTTGGTAGAACAGGAAGGAAGTAAATCATGATTCCTTCCTGATTTCAAACATGTACACCAGGGCCATTACTGAATAAATAGCAATAGCATCTACCTCTTTCCAACTTACTAACAGTGACTCAGTAGTGTGCAGGCATATAAACCTTGATTTCCTCATTCTTACTGTACCCTTCATCAGTGATCTAAGATATAATTTGCTTGACTGACTGCTGCCTTGATGCATGTGAGTCCCTCAGAGACACAGGCTAAGAGAAGAGCATTTCCCCAGGGAGTTCAATAGAGACATGACCACAAGACGGCAATGCACTTGTGCTGATGCAGAACACATGGAGGGTTCATCTTAGTGCATCTGATGGACTAGACCATGGCAGCAGCAGAGCCTTTTTCTTATTGGCTGGTAGACAACATGGGAAGTTACTCTGTTAGAGGAAAGAAGGGATGCCCTGATAAGAAAAGTAGCTGAGCTGGCTGGAGGCTGCAATTCTGAACCTGAGCTTAACTGGGAGGAACCATGAAGACATCCATGAAAGCTTTAATCACGTTCTCGTGGCTGCAACTCACCTGTGAGTTGAGCGTTTATGGGCACTGTAGTATATTAGTGGATATTCTTCAGAAGTCATGACTGACTTTACTCAGGTTTCCTACCATTAGTGTAGAAAAAGAGCATTCTGAAGCACAATAACCTGGAATCTCTTCTCCTACTCTCACGTTTTCTTTCTGCACAGGGCTCAGCCAGGGAGAGAATGTGGAGCAGCATCCTCCTACCCTGAGTGTCCAGGAGGGAAGCAGCTCTGTTATCAGCTGCAGTTATTCAGACAGTACCTCAAGTTACCTCCCTTGGTATAAGCAAGAACTTGGAGAAGGTCCCCAGCTCCTTATAGACATTTTTTCAAGCATGACCACAAAAGAAGACGAAAAACTCACTCTCTTATTGAATAAGACAGCCAAACATCTCTCCCTGCACATCAGAGACACCCAGCCTGAAGACTCAGCTGTGTACTTCTGCACAGCAAGCACACAGTACTTCCCAGGCACCTGCTGCCTGCACTCAAACCTGGGACTGGGGAAGCCCCTGTCCTTTGACACAGACCTTCAAGGATAGCTTTTGTGCTGTTGTTTATCCACAAGTGGAAGCTAACATATTAGACATTAAAAGCATATAAGAAGAAAAGTAAGCTAATGGTGACCTGGACAGAGTTAGAATATTGTGTTAGATGACTGATGGTTATGGATTCTTGAAGGCAGTTAGTCATGTTTTATTGTGAAATCTGGGTTTTAAAGATGACTTTACATTTGCTATTCAGAACCCTGTCATACAAATAATTTTTAATACATTAGCACATCCTATTACGGATAAACTTTTAATTCTTGTCTTTCAAATGTTACAAATGTCACTTTTTCCTTGTTATAAAACATTA